>NC_056725.1:1217201691-1217346691 GCF_019279795.1 Protopterus annectens
CACTTTGATCATTACCTGGATGACACCATGCCCCAGCCATGTTCTTGCTCCATGAAGGTGAACTAATGGATGATGGCAGTGGTGGTATCTTGTAGGTCAGTATGAATGAGGAAGAATTAATGATGAAGAAAACAGAGAAAAACAAAACTTGTCATCCATGGTCCGAGCTATACTATTTCTTTTATCCACTGTTTCAGGTGTAGACAGGATTCCGAAAGACCTATAGTTGACCAAAACCATAGTGGTTCAGAACTGTTGCATTCCATGGAACTCCTGTTGTGCAGCTGAAATACGGATCTCAAGTATTACTGTCTTGCATAGTGCCCCTTCGTTCAGTGTACTGCAGAGCACTACTGCAATGTGGCAGCACTGATATGTGTCAGTGGCAGTAGTGCTGCAACATAGAAGGCAACACTATTTTACAATATTCTGTAAAAATCTGTATATGATATCCAGTTAAGAAAGCAGTAATTAGTGTCAGAACCATAGCATCCAATAAAATACAAAGAATACATACAGACACACTGCATGTTGATATCAACTGTGAACATTATATTGCAGTGGTGAACTTGGTACTCTGTTACAAACTGAACAGTAGCCAGTGACCCACTCCTTGGAATCAGTTTAGAAATGTAGGCTCATTTGCATGTTTCCTTCACACATGTGGCATCTCTTTGAAGTCAGCTTACCAGAAAACTGTCATAATTGGCTTTACATGATGTTACTCTTGTCCTTTACTTTGATAGGATTGCAAATCAGTGGACAGTAGAATATCTGCAGATTGAATTTATCAGTGGCTATTATGTATCTTTGCAAAATATATTCTGCAGGGTTCAACGTGAGAGCAGTAATATCAAAGTACACCCCCCAGGAGTGCACCTGTTTATGATGTTGAAGAGGCAGTCAAAGATTCTTTATAAATGTATCGGTATGTTATACATGAGTGCTTCAATATTAGTGTAACGGTTGGATTAACCAGTATTGTCATGGCATCCTGATGCTTCCTGTGTTGCTTGTAACTATGACTCTGTGTGTGTGTACTCTGTGTGTGTGTGTGTGTGTGTGTGTGTGTGTGTGTGTGTGTGTGTGTGTGCGCGCGCGCAAGTGTGTCTGTGTGCATATTTGCATCCTGCAATGCTCTGGCATATTACTTATGAGTATTTCTCTGTCTTATATCCTCTGAGTGCTGGCCCTGAACAGAATAAACAAGGATTTGGAAAATGAATTCCATTACTGTGACATTTAGGACGGGTGAGAATTTTAGCTATTCCTAATTTAGAGAAAATAATTTTCCTGTTCAGAATAACCAGTGCATCACTGCACATCGCAGGAGACATTGCAGTGTGGGAACATATGCAAATGAATAGGAAAGTATAAACTAAAGCTGGAAGTGCTGAATCTTTGTTTGCCCTGTGTGATCTGATGGAACATTGTACACTGTATGTGTTCTCCTTATCATCAAGTCCACTCACTGAGAGATACAACTAAAACTTAGGTTTAAGAATGATGATGCACTTATTGAAGCCATTTTGAGCTAAAAATTGAAGAAGTGATGCAGGTACTCTCTAGCAATCCAGTGTCATGTGCAAATGACAGAATAATGCAACAGCATAATTTGCAACTTTGATAAATAAAAATAATGTTATGTCATATTAAAAATATACAAAATATAAAAAAAAAATCACTTTTCATACTAGTTTTAGAAATGTGCAAACCAGCAAAATCATGCATGCAGTTTATTATAAAGCAGACTTGAAAAGTTGCCTTGCATATTAAAGCAAGTGAATGTGTACCGAAAATTTTTTTTTATTAATCTGATACCATGTCAAATCTACATCAAAATAAAGACTACAGACTATCAGTTTTACCCAGGTAAGGAATCTCACACACAGCTCACTGTAAGTACAATGATCATTTTGGGGGCCAGCCAATTCACCAAAGTTAATCTTTGTGACTCCCATTAGTGTGAATCTATATCACTTAAAACCACTTTAAGTGATCATTGGCATTGTCTTTCTCATCACTGCTGTGTGACCCTAGAGTTAGTATATATAAGGAATGTGTGTGTGTGTGTGTGTGTGTGTGTGTGTGTGTGTGTGTGTGTGCGCGCATGTGCATGTGTGTATATACATGTGGGGTGGGTGTCTCTAAATGTTGGAAACATGGAGGCTTGTTCCTTGTAAAAAAAAACTAGTTTCTATTACAGAAGGTGTTTTTATAGAAATATGGATTCAAACTAATGACAGTCTCAAATATTGTTATCGATGAATCATCAGGAATCCACAGCTTTGTAGCTGGAGATTTCAGTTACAACTAGTTAGAGCTTAGGCAAGATATATTTGAAGAAATACCTCAACTGGGATTGCTTAAACTAATGAATTAACTTACAAGGTTTGTTGGCTATAGGAATGGCTCTCTGTTAGACCTGCCTTTAAATACTAAGGATTGTATGTGAACTTATCAATAATTATCTACCTGTTTTGATAGCATAAAGTACTAATAATACTAAGGTATAAGGATTTATGGTTAGGAAGAGATAATATTCAAAAATTGATGTCATCTTTTGAAAGATGTACATCAAAAACTAGGTAGTCTGCATTGGTTAAGAAGAGATGGTATGCATAAGTTAATTCCAAAGATTTATTTCAAAACCTAGCTTGCCTAATTGCAGCTATTTTTATCAATCACATTATGTTAACATTAAGTTATCATTCAATACACATTGTGATAAACTTTGTAATGAGATTGTTCCTTTGGTTGAACCTAAAATAATTAAGAAAGACTGCATGGGTAGGCAAGAAATGATTAAATCTGATAAATAAGTTAAGCATAATGTGACTATATCACAGGCAAATTCCTTCATAAATCAAATTGCAATAACTTTAAAAATGTTTACAATGCATATAATAAACTATGTAAAGTGAAACAGACATATTGGTTAAAAAATATTGTATTTAAACAAAAGAAACACCAGTAAGATCTAAAGAACATTTAAACATTTATTGTGACAGGCTTGAAACCTGAGAAGGGACAGCTGCTGAGCTCACCAAGAGAGACGGTGTAGGAGTTTAATACCATGTTTTCTAGTACTTACAATAATAAGTCTAAATAGGAACGACATAGACATTGAAAGAGTATTTTTTTTTACACAGGAGTAAGTGTTCATGGCTATCACAACTACTATAACTAGGTCTGTTATTGAATATGATGTTATAGATGAATAATTTTGTAAGCTTGGAATGAGATATCTTGCTTGGCTTGTTGCTAATTGATTTAATACCTCTGTTCTGAAGCATGACATTCCTTTGTTATAGGAACACTTTGTTCTGGTACTGACATTTAAAAAAGGAAATACTAGATACGTGAGTAAGATATATTGCCCAGTCACTTTACTCCCCTTTTCCACTTTTTTCTTTTTGGGAAAATAATAAACCAAGAGTTTATGGATTATTTTGAAAGCACACATTTATTGATGGCTTGTCAAGATGGTTTCAGACAGAGCTATTTAAGTATGACTTCAGTGATTACATTGTTAGAATGGGCATATGAAGTCTATGATATATTGGCTCACAGCATAGGTCTTGCTGACTGTTCTTAAGCATTAGATTCCATTAATTATAACAATTAGTATTTTGCTTTAAAAATCTTGATCATTGTAACAATATACTGTTAAGGAAAAACTACCATCGCCAACCTTATCATTATTTTTAAAGCTGGTATCCCTTAGGTTAGTTTTGGGGTTCTTTTTTTTATTATTACAATATATTCTTTTCATGACCTTGTTTTTAATTTCTGATTATTCATGTATGACGATGACGTAGCACTATTTTCTATGGGAATTGACCCTGAAATTGTTAAAACACGACTTCAGACTGAATTTTCAAAATCAAAGGATTTGTCTAATAAAGAGCCCTTACATATGAGTATGGCTAAAATGATTTCATCATGTGTCCATGATATATGAAATCTCCAACATCACCTGCTCACCTTTACTAGATTGAGCTCTACCGGGGTCTGAACAGGGAGATAAAATCAGCAAGAGAAGAGAGAAGCACTGCTTGAACTGAATTCTTCCTTAAGTCTTGGTGAGTACCTTCATGTGTTTTCACAAAAATCTCAGCAAGATGACACTAATATATAGACTGTATTTTATATAGCATATATTATAGAGACTGGCATGTTAAAACATAAAAAAGACAGCCGGGTGCCCAGGTCCCAGGATAAAAAAAATGCCCAGTCCCAGTATACACACTGCTGTCATGACTGAGAAAAGGTAGCATAGAATCCTCAGAACATGGAAATGTTTCTGCAGTAGGGCTCGGTCTAGCTCATGTGGAGGTGGCCTCCCTGTTGTAGAAGGAACTAGTCTCCTTAAAATTAAACTGGTAAGTGCAGTAAGAGGCACAGGGATAGGATACATTTCACACAAAAAATATGTAATTGAAAACAAAATTTAGAAATTGAACTGCTAGACTATCTGTACTAAAAAGGATTTAGTAGAGAAACTCCAAAACAGGTAATATGATAACTTCATGGGCTAATGAGTCCCCAGATGGATGAACAGCAAACAGAGCAGGATGCATCTGAAGAAGATACCAGCCATGGTGATGTTCTGGAACGTTCTGTAGGAGACTCACATGAAGTTCCAAATAGAACTGGATAGCAAGAGAAAGAGCAGGAAGCAATGAAAAGAGCCAATAAGAAGTTCTAATAGAGGATATGAAAAAAAAAAAAAAAAACAGCCAAAGAAATTGAGAAAAAAATAAGAAATGCTCCTAAATGGAAAACTTTGGGTGAGACTGCAGTACCTAACTTTGGGCTGAAGGTATTAACATCTTTATACAAAGATTGAATACAAATTATTTTAATGCACATCCTGAACAGACACTAACCTAGTTACCAAGAGGAAAAACCATAATCCTACTTAAGAGTGAACCTATAAGACGGCCTAAGAAATGTAGATCAATAATTTTGCATTATTACAATATATACATTACATAGTGGAATTGATCCAGACAGATTTTATAGCCATGTAGGAAAAAAAACTAATGGCAATAGAATAAAAAGGAAATAAAACAAGAAAGTAATATAGAAAAAGGGGTCATCTATTCTTAAATAAAACCATAACAGAAAACTGTAAAAATGGTAGGAATTTATAGGCAGCATGGATACATTACAAAAAAAGGATTTGACAGTATCCAACATTCATGGATTATGGAATGCTTATAAATGCATATGGTAATGCATATATCAGCTATGTGGTAGTAACTATGAAATGGTGGCAGACCACTTTGCTGCTGAGCCATGATAAAGGCCAAATTATTGTTCCAGTGATAAAAATTCCAAGGGGGGTATTACAGGGTGATTCTTTGTCAGCACTGCTGTTTTGTTTTGCCCTTAATCTATTAAGATGTTTATTTAATAGATTAGGCTGTGGTTACTTAATAGACTAGGCTGTGGTTAAAGCTTAATTTCCAGAAGCCAACCTAGTTCAAGGACATCTCATCTACTTTTTGTGGCAAGCATCTGAAAGTACAATTACAAATAGTCAAAACTTTTTCAAATGATATATAAAAAACATTTGGTCTTGGTAAATGTGCAAAAGCAATGTTTAAAGCAAGAAAGCTGCAACATAAAGAAACCTGGGACAAGCATATGCAATAAGTGGACTGGAACTTGAGGGAGTGTAAAAATATTTAGGAATAGATGAAGGTTCAGTAATAAAGCATGAACAAATGAGAATAACTGAAGCTAATGTTGAAAACTGCCTTGATATCTACTAATAAAGTCCAAGATAAAATCAATTTGTTCTTCCAGCTCTGCCTTACAGATTTGGTGTGAATGACTGACCTCAGGCAACATTAAGTAAGCTCGACAAGAAAACAAGAAAAAATGCTCCATGCTTATCAAATGATATATAAAAATCAGTGCATACCAAAATTATATATCCCTTGTTATAAAAGAGGTATGGGCCTCCATAAAATTGAATACATGTATGGGATTAAAATTGTGGGACTGCATACATACATTTGCAGACCTAATCAGATCCAAAAACTAGTGAAAGTTTCAAAAACTAAGTCTAAGATGACATATTTGCTGATTTTTTTCAGAAGCATTTTGTAAATGAATGGAAATCAAACCAGAAATAGATAAGAATCAGGCAGTAAATAAAAGTGCCAAAAATAAATGAAAGAATATAAAGAACAGGAGCAGAAGAAAAGGAAAGAAAATTTGAAAGCCCACAAATACAGTACTGAGTTTAGAGAACTCCTAGAACAACCACATGCTGGCTAAGATTTGACAAGAATGGTTAAAGACAGGTGAAGTTAAACCAAAGTAAACCAAAAGATGAAACGGCTAATAGCAGAAGTCAAAAATAGTGAATTGTTTACAAAATCAATAGAAAATGGGAGAAACATATAAATGCAGGTTCTGTAAAACAGAAACTGGAAACAGTTGCATATCTTATTGCTGATTGTGTTACAATCATAGTTGAGGGTCTTTACATTGAAAGGCCCAATAGCATGGCAAAACTGTTGCACTGGGGATTGTTTAGTGCAAATGTGACAATTTAATAGATAGCTGAATAGCATTGGAAACACAAACTGCAAAGCTCACCCAATTCCAACAGTTTAAAATAAATGCATGAAAACCAGATACAGTAGTCCATGAAAATAAAACAAGAGTAGTATTAATCATTGGATTCCGTTATAGTGTCTTACATACTGAAAGACTCAAAGTAAAAAAAAATGCAAGGATTTGCAAGCAGAAATGAGAGCTCAGACAGTTCCAATAGTAGTAGGAGCAAGAGGAGTAATAAAAAATAATTTACAAGCGTACTTATATCTGTTAGCAAAGCATGCAACCCCATGTGAACTGTAGAAACAAACAATTCTGGACATAGTGCTGGTGCTGAGAAGAGCAGTCTTTGCTAACATCAACGAACAAATACTAATTTCATGAACGTTGCTTGTACCCTAATTTAGGAATGGGGTCCATTCCTATCATGGTATTAGAAACCTAAAACATTTAGCAAAATTGAAAAGAAAGAAATCAAAATAAGTGATTGTCTGAGTTCGGGTTCCTATCAGTTCATAGAATCTTCATCAGTTCGAACGCCATATGTTCGAACTGTGAAGTTCGAAAACTGATTATCGCGAAGCCACGGAACACTGAATTCTTTCCCAGGGAAAGAATTCGGTGGGCCGTTTCTGTGGCTTCACTATTCCCTCCACTGTGATGTGAAGGTTACAGACCGGGTTAAGGTAAGTGTGCAAACAGACCGGGTTAAGGTGAGTGTGTGATAGTTATGATCTTAGGGTTAGGGTTTGGGTTAAGGTAAGTCGATAGTAGTGTATGTACAGTTTAGTGTAGGGTTAGACATACGGTTTTGTGAAGTGTATATGTGAGGATTATTTATTTTGGTGTACTTGTGTTGTGTGTGTGTTTTCTTGGAACAGCGATTTTTTTTTTCCCTGGGAAAAAAAATCGTTGTTCTAAGCCTTCGGTGGTGTTGTACTTCGAGGTTAGAAGTTCGAACATATGGTGTTCAAACTTCTGCCGTTTCATCAAAGTGATATAGACCCCTGAGTTCTATTCAAGCACTTTTCCTTTCAACTATTTTATTCAATAATGGAGTTGTAATATATAAGTTCATGGGGTTTTAGAGCTTGCTATTATATATCACTTTTTGTAAAGTTTCCTGCTACACCACTGGTACTTGTTTTTACAAATATATAACTAAATTGTTTCAGAGATACAATACAAATTAATTACAAATTTCAGTACATAATTCCAGCATCACTTGTTGCTTTGAAAATGGTCATTTAGTTATTTTGACTCTTCCATGGTGTCTGTCCTACATACTAACTCATTCTGAAACTACAAGTATGCCTTCCTCTTTTGTGCCAAGAAAAATTTATAACTATGTCTTGGATATCCCTGTATTCTGTCTTTGCCAAAGTTCAAAACCACATTTTCTGGCACTTTTTTTTTTCAAAACAAATACCTTATACATAATCTTTCTCCATACTGAATCAAGGATTAAATGTCCTTAATATGAATCCTCAAATGTTTTGTTTATTATTTTTATTTATTTATTTCACATTTGTTAACCAGCTTAGTCCAACTGAGTTTGCAAAAAAACCATTTTCAGTAGAGACCAGAGGGGAACCCCCAGCAAACATAAGTAAAGATAAAGTGACAATATACAAATATTAAATAACAATCACAATACAAAATAATTGTAAAAAAGAAAAGGTTATTAACTATTTGCATTGCATTAATAGTAAGCAACCCATTTTCAGTGGAGACCCAAGGGGAAAGAGCCCCAGCAAACATAAGCAAAGATAATGAACTGACAAATGAAAAACAAGCAAAGATAAACATACAGGACAAAAACTATTAAAAATAACAATGCAAATACGAAATTAATTATAAAGAGAAAACAAAAGAAAAAAATATGAACGTTAAGGGTTGCACTGATAGCAGTGGTCTAAATTTACTACATATAAGAATAAAAACAAAAAGATAATCGTTATTCAAAAGAAGGAAAATGTACAGACATTGATGGGAATTGTGGGGGAGATAAATAGTGTGGAGAATGGGAGGGGGGAGAGAAAGGAGGGGTGTATAGTATGGCTATAGTAGTACAGTTGAGGGTTTAGGAGGTTAGTTTAAGCAGAAGTTACTAACAGAGAAAGAAAGTTAGGAGATGCAACAGGTTATACAGTAGAATAGACTAAGACTACATGTGGTTAAGGCAACGGCATAATTTCAAGTTTAGTAGGTGGGATTTAAGCTCCTTTTTAAAACAGGGAAAGGAAAAAGTGGATCTAATATGGAGAGGGAGTTTGTTCCAATTTAGTGAGACATAGTGTTTGTAAAGTAGTTTACCAATATTCCTTTTGGGTGTATAAACTGAGAGAAGATGCTGATCAGCACTCCGGAGTGGCTGGGGGGAGTGTAGAGAGTAACATGGGAGATGAGAGTAGGGCAGACAGAGGGGTTGTTGAGTATGGAAAAGGTAGTGTAGAGTTGCGATTGTAGGAGAAGGTGCAGAAATTCCAGCCACTGAAGTTTGTTTAGTGAGAGGCAGTTATACGAGAGTGGTTGGTTTAGAATAAATCTGGCAATTTTGTTATATGTTTGTTCCAGTTTCTGCATTGAGGTAGTCTGGATATTGGTAAGAATGAGGGAAGCATATAGAAAACTAGGTAAGAGAAATGCCTGCACAAGAGTGCATTTAGTGGTAGTAGTGAGGAATCTTTTGTTCCTATAAAGTAATCCAAGTTTTTGGTGGGTTTCTTGATGGCCTGTTGTATGTGCAAGTCAAATTTTAGTTGGTCAACAAGTATTACCTCAAGGAGTTTGATGTTTGAGGCAGGGGAGATAGTGGTGCCATCTAGGCAGAAAGAGAAAAGTTGGATTTAAGGTGAGAGAATGTCTGAGGTAGGAAGAGAAGGAGTTGAGTTTTTTTAAGTTAAGGATTAGTTGATTATTTCTGAGCCATTTTTCAACAGAGATAAAGGAATTCTGTGTTAATGTGTGCAGTTCAGAGATAGTATTGGAGATAGATAAGAGAGTAGAGTTGTCTGCATATTGCATTATAGATGAGAGACTGCAGGATGAATGTAGGTTTTTGCTAAAAATGTTGAAAAGGAGCAGTCCAAGTATGTTTGAACTGCAAGTAAGGGTGAGAAAGCCTGCTGCCATCTAACAGCTTGTTTTCTGCCAGTAAGGTAGGATTGGAACCAGCCAAGAGTAGAAGGAGAGAGGTTTAGGTCTGAGAGTTTGTTAAGAAGGATGGCATAAGACACAGTGTCGAAGGCTTTAGAGATATCAAGAAATAGACAGGAGACGAGGAGGTTGTTGTTCCCAGCTTCTGCAACCTTTTGAGTAAAGGATAGTAAGGCAGTCGAGGTACTGTGTTTAGGGTGCAAACCATTTTGCAAGGGGGGGGTAGGGAGATTTTCGTGAATAACATAGGACAGTAGTTGAGTATGTATACATTTTTCAAGAATCTTAGAGAGCATTGAGAGAATAGTGGTTGGTCTATAGTTAGAGGATTCAACAGAGTTGCCACCTTTGTGCAGAGGAGTGGCATAGAAAGATTTCTATATTTCTGGTATGGTAGATTCCGGAATGGAGTGTTTTTTTTAAGACAGATACAGGATATACAATAGACAGCAGCAACTTTCAGAAATTGAGGGGGGGTTATCAGTGGACAAAGAGCATGATTTTAGTTTAACAGGGATTTGATATATTTAGTAGAAACAGGTTGCAAGGTAAAAGGCTGAGAGACAGAGGAGCTTTAGGAGAGGTTTAGGGAGAGGTGAGGTTGACACAGAAGAGTTGGGATGAGCAGAGTTACCAGAGGGTAGGAGTTTAGAGATGCTGTCTGTGAAGTGTTTGATGAGTAAGTCTGCAGTGTCAGAGGGAGAGTGATAGGAGAAAGGGTTAGGGATGGTAGGAGAACCAGTGTGGAGCAGGGAGTTGATGGTACTCCAGATTTTTTGGAGTCATTTGGGTGAGAGCTTTGAAATTTAGTGCAATATTGGCATTTATCCAAAATAATAAGTGATTTATGACTAATTTCAAAAGCACTTTGTATCAATGTTAAGTACTATCCTCTGAAATTTAAAATGAAGTAAATTCCTGTTCTCATAAAAATCTTTTCTTACACCAGTTGGCCTAATTCATGCAAATGCATATATGGCTCTTCTTCCTTCTGATTCCTCATTCAGTCTGCCTTCAACTACAGGGATGTATCTCTGCATTACACCTTAAAAACCTACTCAGTGCAGTTCACCTTCCAACTGTATTGTTGCTGTTCTAGAATCTACATATTATACTTGAGTTTGACCATGATTTGCAGTCATATTTTTACTTATATCCTCCAGTACACTTTCCATAAGTTCTACATACCATCTTTTGGCCTGTGTAGAATGTGTCAGCAGCATTCTTCTTTAAAATGTGTTTAATATAATACGTTTTCTATAATACATAAGCTATATCGCTATTAGCAATTGCTAATGGCTTAGCACATCTCACTGGACAATTGCACCTTTACAGGAGCACAATTTTGTGAACTGACTATGTCAGAGTCACACAGTAGACAAATGAAGACTGAGGGAATCAAACCCTGCACTACAGGAAGCAACTCATTAGCACTTCATAGCCTTGTTCCTCTGCACTAAGTACCAGACAAACTGGTGTACCCCAATGCAACACATTTCACAACAGTGTGCATCTAAGAAATCAGTTTTAATTATTACTGCATTCATAACATTTAATTTATAGACTCATGCAGTCCAGTTTAATCTGAGCTAAATAATATGCAAGCCATCAACAGTCAACAAAACAAAGAAAACAAAGATTATGCCCAAATAACTGATTCCTCCCATTACACTGTAATTCAACTGGGCTGTAGGATGTATTTATACAAACTTATGATAAATTACAGCCCTATGTCTGACTGCATACATTCAGACGTTTGACCTCATTGGGAAATATAACTAAGGTCTGTTAATTCTGTCCATAACCAGCAACCCAAAAAAATCATACAGATTTCTTTTCATTTGATTTTTATGTTCAGTTCTTATCACCTTAGTCTTAACTGTGATTAAGGATATAACCTCTGACCTGGCAAGCCAATTACATTCACCCTAGATACCCATACAGAGACGAGACTGGAACTTTGGAGATACTGATACAGAAAAAAAGGGGGAACTTTCAACAACATCTTTTTCAGGACATACTTAGGCTTGCTCCAGACAGAATTAACTCCTGCAGTCCTTTTCCTAACAGCAACTTGACTTTTACTTTTTCAGTTAAATTGAATGAATAAATACATCAATAATGACCAAGAAGTATATTTCAGCTCATACTGTGAGCCGCATACAGTGCATTCTTTTGCAACCTATTGCATCCCATACCCTCCCAACCTCTTATCTCAAGAATCATGGGGAAACAACCAAAATTTGGGAACAAATTTTAAAATATTTTTCTAATATGCTAAGAAAGTTGCTAGAATAACAAGCTTTGTTTCTTCTTTCCTCAGTGAATTCAGAAAAAAATAACTTTAATGAAATAGAAACATTTATGCTACAGCAGAAAAACCCTTTTTGCAGCAAGATGGTCAACTCCTGAACTATACTGCATTACAGTAATTACGTCTGTTTACCACCACAGAAGGGAAATCACATAAAGAATAAAAAAACAGATAGAGAGAGACAAACTACACATATAACATGGTAAATGGAATCCAACATGTAGAATATCATTCCTTCTACCCCACCCCACCCCACCCCCCAGCAAGGTGCAAGGGAGTTACAGGATTCACTGGAAACTTAAATATACAAACCACTATTTAATTAGGGAAAAATGTGCACCACCTCTGGAGTTGTGCTTTAGGTTCACTTGAAACTTCAGTATACATACAGCAGTCTCATCCACATAGGCAGTCTGAGTCCATTCAATCCAACCACCATTTAATTAGGACAAACTGTGTTCGACCTTTGGCTCTCTGCTTTAAGTAAGTGATAGAGGCATCCAGTCTTCTGCGTATATTTTAGCCTGCATAGTGACTAGTCTGAAGGCAAGTGCTTCAGTATCTATCCTAGTTTGAAAACAATAGCCTTATAGTCAGTAAACCCTCCTCCACAGACATCTTGATGGTCAGCTTTTACTCTCTACTTCCTAGCAGACACTGACATTTACTCCTACTACTCACACTATTTCTTTCTCTTATATTTTTTTCACTTCTTCTAGACTTGTTACTCCTATTATTTATATCCTCCTGTCTTTAGGGAAACTGCATGCCTTCACTGAAGTCACCCTTGGTCTCCCCACTCCTTTCTTATTTTTCCTTGCCTGAGACAGCTGCTATGCCAATTTCAGCTTTGAGATAGTATTTGTGCACAGTCAACATCAACTCAGTGTACTCAACTGTCTATTTAGTGTGTTTTTATTTTTCTGTAGTAGTGTCCCTGCAAGCAATTAGCTATGTATGTAACAATGAAGTCTGCAGTGTGAACATTAGGCTGTAGACTATATTTTATGTAAATTATGAATATTATGGCAGCCTAAAACAAAGAACTTTATCTACTGTAATAGCTCCATTTTCTTAGACCACAGCAGTCTCCTTGGTACTTTCTCTTTTACTGTGCTCAATTCATTGGTTTTAGCAGTCCACTGTCTCCCTTCTTAGACAACAATATCCCATTGGTACTTTCTCCTTTAACTGTGCTCAGTTCATTGTTTTTAGCAGTCCACTGTCTCCCTTCCTTAAGTTTATTTCTCTTCTTATGTAACCACTTTTGAGTTCTCAGCCAGTATTTTGCCAGATCTGAACTGTAACATTCTGGCTTACTTTTTCTCATCATTTTGCTGGTCTGTGGGGGTTGCTGTACACTTTTGGCATTTCAAAGTCCATAGAAACCTCCTTACATTTCACAGTTGTTCAAACAGTCAAGTGCAGTTTTTTACTGTTATCACCAGGTCAAGGTGATATTGGATTAACTCTCCTACTGAAACTGTGTCCTAGAGCAACAAAACCAAGACATTCGTCTACCGGCACAGAGGCCTTTTAAACTGCATTGTTCCTTTTGCTTACCTTTCAGCAGATGTATGGCTGTTTACAGAAAGTCAATGATTGTTTTTTTCTAACTCTTGACAATTTTCATCCCACTTTGTTCACCCTTGCTAACGTGCAGGTTCACTTGGCTCCCCTACCCTACCCTATCCCCATTCCCATCAACCCCCTCTTACTCTACATTTATACTTCCATAGCACCGCCCACATATTTCCTCTAACCAAAACAATCAGTTCCCTCCAACAGGAAACAGTCGGTACAATTACTCCCAATAGTAACGCCCACTCTAGCTCAACACCCAAGCCTCTCTCAGAAATTGTCTTAATCCTTGACTCCTATAACTATCAAATTACATCTCTACAAGCAACCCACTACCCTCCTAACATTTTTATCCTAATTTACAACAAAGATAAAATCCAAGTTAAATAAGATCCCCCTAAATCAGATTATTTTACTCTTTCTTCTCACTCTATTAGCCTTTATCATCAATTATCAAATCTACCGCCTTCAAATATGTAGGACTTCAACCAGTCCTCACAAAAAATATCAACATCTACCCAGGCTGTCTTTCTCCATAGCACCCTATCTCTACAAACAAACAACATCTGATTTATTGTATCTAAATTTACAATCAAATATCAAACCAAGACCAAAGTATAACTGGCCACACTCTTCCCTCTGTAAAATACCAATTCCAAAATTAGCAGAGATATTCACCCCGGCCCTGGTCCCACTGTTCCTAAAACCATCACTTCCAAACCCCAACATAAACCAGTCACCTAATACATCTCAGAAAAAAACTGAATTCTTACTAAATATGAACCTGAGAAGTATGTGCAATAAAACCATGACATGCATGCTTATTTTGCCACATACACTCCTGATGTAGTCACAGCTACTGAAACCTGGTTAAAAACAGAATCCTTACTAAATATGAACCTGAGAAGTATGTGCAATAAAACCATGACATGCATGCTTATTTTGCCACATACACTCCTGATGTAGTCACAGCTACTGAAACCTGGTTAAAAACAGAAATAAAGGATAATGAGACCCCCCCCCCACCCCCAGGATAGAATATACTCAGGCAAAGTGTGCAGGTGGTGTAGTAATCATCTATAAAAATTCCCTAACCATCACCTTACTTCCACAGGAAATACCCAAATTAACAATGCTGAAATACTAATAACACTCCTAAGAATCAACAAAAGGAAAACTATATGTTTAACAGCAATTTTATATACCACCAGGGAATAACACTGATGCTGCTGAATGCATCCTGTACTGGATAGCCCAACAAATTAACCATGAAACTATAATACCTGGAGACTTAAACGTAGACTGGCAACTCATAAATTCTACTACCCCCATTTCATAAACTTGTACAACTTCAGACAATTAATCGCCACAACTACTAGAATCAATAAAACTTTAAGGAGACACTCAACATTACACTGGATTCTTACAAACAAACCAGACAAACTGACAAAAGTAGGCTGCCTCTCAGATAGCATAAGTGACCACATTCCAACATATGCTATTAGAACTCAAAATAACCTAGGTGAGCATATTATCTATAATCAATTATACAATGACGAGGGATTAATATTCCAAAACGTGTACGCTGATTGGCTAGCCCAATCAGCGTGCCCATTGTAAATCCCAGAATATACCAACAGAAAAAGGTCCGGTCACCCAGACTTCTTTCCATTCGTATATTCTATAACTTTTATTTTTTTTTTCAATAAAATCTAAAAAAAAAAAAAAAAATGTAAAGTCCATACTCTGGACATACCAGAGAGGCAGCATGGAGGAAATACAAAGAAAATCAGGTACGTTATTTAAAACTAAAGACACATACCTGATTTTCTTTGCATTTCCTCCATTCTCTCTCCTACCCCTAAAGTAGCCCAAATGTTTTTTTAATAAAAAAGAAAAAAAAAAAAAAGAAAACAAAAACGGAGCAACAGAGACTTTATTTTCTCCATTGCTACCTTTTCAAAGCATTGATGTACTGGGTGTGTGTGGGAATGCAAGTCCCAAACGCATGTGTAGTACATAAAAGAGTGACTTTCTACCAGATATAAGTATTTTTGTGGCTTTCCCACTGTTATTAAGCTAGCGACTGCATTTCGCCTGTTTTACTGCTACTTTAAGTGATTTCTGCATTTTACACTGTTTATTGCACTTTAAGTTACTAATTGTTGCAAATTGTTTCTGTAGGCTACACACTAAAGTGCGCTAGCCGATTTACAGCATTTATAGCATTTACTGTCTGTTTTTTTTCCTTGTCTCTGTAATAAAACAAAAAAATCTCTTGTTTTCCCGCCTTACTGAACTAGAGTAGTCCAGTTTCAGAGTTGCTGATCCCTGGGCTTTGTTTTTAGTTCCTGTTACTGATCCATTGCCTTATTAGGGAGGAGGGAAGTTTCTTTGCTTACCAGTGGGAGTGGGAAGCACTGAGCAGCCTTTCTGTCCGATTTAGTGAAGCTTCAGCCGGAAACTAGTAGTCCATTGGTCGTTTTGGGCCAATTCCTAGCTCCTTTCAGACCCTGCTATAAAACACGCTAAACACGCGTTTTCCAGCTTGTACCAACTCAGCACAGATCCTCGTGGTGGCCTGCAGAGTGATCCAAGCAGCAGAGAGCTAAAAGAGTGACTTTCTACCAGATATAAGTATTTTTGTGGCTTTCCCACTGTTATTAAGCTAGCGACTGCATTTCGCCTGTTTTACTGCTACTTTAAGTGATTTCTGCATTTTACACTGTTTATTGCACTTTAAGTTACTAATTGTTGCAAATTGTTTCTGTAGGCTACACACTAAAGTGCGCTAGCTGATTTACAGCATTTATAGCATTTACTGTCTGTTTTTTTCCTTGTCTCTGTAATAAAACAAAAATCTCTTGTTTTCCGCCTTACTGAACTAGAGTAGTCCAGTTTCAGAGTTGCTGATCCCTGGGCTTTGTTTTTAGTTCCTGTTACTGATCCATTGCCTTATTAGGGAGGAGGGAAGTTTCTTTGCTTACCAGTGGGAGTGGGAAGCACTGAGCAGCCTTTCTGTCCGATTTGGTGAAGTTTCAGCCCGGAAACTAGTAGTCCATTGGTCGTTTTGGGCCAATTCCTAGCTCCTTTCAGCCCCTGCTATAAAACACGCTAAACACGCGTTTTTCCAGCTTGTACCAACTCAGCACAGATCCTCGTGGTGGCCTGCAGAGTGATCCAAGCAGCAGAGAGCTAAAAGAGTGACTTTCTACCAGATATAAGTATTTTTGTGGCTTTCCCACTGTTATTAAGCTAGCGACTGCATTTCGCCTGTTTTACTGCTACTTTAAGTGATTTCTGCATTTTACACTTTTTATTGCACTTTAAGTTACTAATTGTTGCAAATTGTTTCTGTAGGCTACATACTAAAGTGCGCTAGCCAATTTACAGCATTTATAGCATTTACTGTCTGTTTTTTTTCCTTGTCTCTGTAATAAAACAAAAAAATCTCTTGTTTTCCCGCCTTACTGAACTAGAGTAGTCCAGTTTCAGAGTTGCTGATCCCTGGGCTTTGTTTTTAGTTCCTGTTACTGATCCATTGCCTTATTAGGGAGGAGGGAAGTTTCTTTGCTTACCAGTGGGAGTGGGAAGCACTGAGCAGCCTTTCTGTCCGATTTGGTGAAGTTTCAGCCAGAAACTAGTAGTCCATTGGTCGTTTTGGGCCAATTCCTAGCTCCTTTCAGCCCCTGCTATAAAACACGCTAAACACGCGTTTTCCAGCTTGTACCAACTCAGCACAGATCCTCGTGGTGGCCTGCAGAGTGATCCAAGCAGCAGAGAGCTAAAAGAGTGACTTTCTACCAGATATAAGTATTTTTGTGGCTTTCCCACTGTTATTTAAGCTAGCGACTGCATTTCGCCTGTTTTACTGCTACTTTAAGTGATTTCTGCATTTTACACTGTTTATTGCACTTTAAGTTACTAATTGTTGCAAATTGTTTCTGTAGGCTACACACTAAAGTGCGCTAGCCGATTTACAGCATTTATAGCATTTACTGTCTGTTTTTTTCCTTGTCTCTCTAATAAAACAAAAAAAAATCTCTTGTTTTCCTGCCTTACTGAACTAGAGTAGTCCAGTTTCAGAGTTGCTGATCCCTGGGCTTTGTTTTTAGTTCCTGTTACTGATTCATTGCCTTATTAGGGAGGAGGGAAGTTTCTTTGCTTACCAGTGGGAGTGGGAAGCACTGAGCAGCCTTTCTGTCCGATTTGGTGAAGTTTCAGCCAGAAACTAGTAGTCCATTGGTTGTTTTGGGCCAATTCCTAGCTCCTTTCAGCCCCTGCTATAAAACACGCTAAACACGCGTTTTCCAGCTTGTACCAACTCAGCACAGATCCTCGTGGTGGCCTGCAGAGTGATCCAAGCAGCAGAGAGCTAAAAGAGTGACTTTCTACCAGATATAAGTACTTTTTGTGGCTTTCCCACTGTTATTTAAGCTAGCAACTGCATTTCGCCTGTTTTATTGCTACTTTAAGTGATTTCTGCATTTTACACTGTTTATTGCACTTTAAGTTACTAATTGTTGCAAATTGTTTCTGTAGGCTACACACTAAAGTGCGCTAGCCGATTTACAGCAATTACTGTCTGTTTTTTTCCTTGTCTCTGTAAAAAAACAAAAAATCTCTTGTTTTCCTGCCTTACTGAACTAGAGTAGTCCAGTTTCAGAGTTGCTGATCCCTGGGCTTTGTTTTTAGTTCCTGTTACTGATCCATTGCCTTATTAGGAAGGAGGGAAGTTTCTTTGCTTACCAGTGGGAGTGGGAAGCACTGAGCGCCTTTTGTCTGATTTGGTGAAGTTTCAGCCAGAAACTAGTAGTCCATTGGTCGTTTTGGGCCAATTCCTAGCTCCCTTCAGCCCCTGTTATAAAACACGCTAAACGCTGTAAGCCTGATTTAGCTGAGTTACCACTGTTGCACACAAGAGCAGCGGTTAAACAAGGTTAAACTATTTGGGCCATCTAAATTCCACTCTTCCAATTTTCCCTTAAAACTACCTTCCTCGAGCTGTACTGCTGATCTAACCAGCATATCCTATAACTGAAAAGTTCATCTCTACTTGATTCCCAAGTAGACTATTCTCTATCTGTAAAGCCTAGCACTTACTCCTACAGTACTTGCACCTTGATAAAGCACTCTTATTATAGATAGTACCCCACCAGCCTAAAACCCACTTCCCCGGAGTCCTTTGAAAGTCTCTTTATCTACTACTTCTAGTATGTCGAGGATCAGTTGCTAGTGTCCTCTCCAGCTCAACTGGTGAACCTGGGAATATTGAGGCAATGTTACAACTGCCTCATGTACACAGACAATCCTCTCCTTCTCCCACAAAACACAAATACATGTGAGAGATGCAACTATACGGCCAAACTGGAGGCTGAGCTCTCTCAACATAGGACTGGCAAGACCAGACAGGAGGAGAAGGTAACCACACTCAATACATACCCAGTCACACATGGTACCATCACAACTTCAAATCATACACATACTCACACAAAGACATACTCGGAGGCTCTGATCAAAAATTTACCAAAACAGCAGAGGCCACCAAAGCAGACACCCAAACAACTACCACCTCACGACCCAACACATGCAACACATAGACCACACAGTCAGAGTGTCAAACAGTCACAGCCCTTAAGGCCAAACAAAATGCCAGACACACTTGTCATTGGTGATTCCATAGTCAGACACACTGACGTCCCGCCACCAGACTGAGTAAAGAGAAGGTCACAGTAAGCTGCCTGTCAGGCGCTAGAATCTGCCACATAACGCAAGCACTCAGGTCTCTCAACAGCAGGTACAAGTACGACTCAGTCATTGTCCACGCTGGTGTCAACGACCTGAGACGTACCTCCTTGGACTACATGAAAAGGGACATCGAGGAGCTCTCTGATTATGTAGCCCAGGCAGGTATGACCCTGACCTTGAGCAGTATCCTACCTTCACCTAGAATGATGCCACAATACAGTGATAAGATGATCAGCTTTAATAACTGGCTTAAATTCTGGTGTCATTCAAAGGGGATCCAATGTCTGTCTGCCTGGGATGACATGCTGGACAAGCCACGCTGCTTCGCAAGGGACGGCTTGCACCTGTCACCCCTGGGCTTCCGGATATTGGCAAAGGCTCTTGCCACCCCATAGTGCCTTTTTAGGCAAGGCTCAAATTCTAAACCTACCACCCTAGAACACCAAAAAGGAAAAAAACTAAGGGTAATGCTGCTCAATGCCAGAAGTCTCAATCTCAAGATGCACGACTCGAGGCCCTTCTCAATATGGAGAACATCGATGTCTGTGCTGTGACAGAAACCTGGTTCAAGGCTCCTGAGAGCACCCCAGCACTAACAGGTTTCACCTCATATCATGCTCCGCCCCAAAATCCGGACAACACCAAGAAAGGAGGGGGGGGTGTCCATATTCATAAAGGACACCCACACCTCAAGGTTGGTGGCAACGCATGATGCATCGGAGACCATCCAGGTGCAATTAACCATAGGCAAGACTGCTCTGCAATTTGTAGCATGTTACAGGCCACCCTCTCAAACTCAGGAACCTCACATGGCCTTCCTGAAAACATTGGAGGGATAAATGTATCTCCAAACACCATCATACTAGGTGACTTTAACTACCCTAATATAGACTGGGAACACTACTCAAGCCCGAACACTCTAACCCAAAGATTCCTGGAGTTCATAAACTCAAATGCCATGGAACAACTAGTCACCATCCCCACAAGAGGAGAAAACATACTTGATCTCATCATCACGAACATGGGATCAAAATGTTCAACACCGAAGTATACCCCTCACTGGTGAGATCCGATCATAAACTAATCTCGCTGGAGGTCCTCATCCCGCCCCCACCTGAAACAAAAAAAGACCACAGTTGAAAACCTCTCAAAAGCCGATTTCACACTTCTAAAAACTAGTGTGGTCTCCTTTAAGGCCCCTGAGCCAGTGGTAAACATTACTCAAACCGCTGAATCACTTACAAATGCCTTCTACCAGCACCTACAGGACTGCATGGATCAGGCAATCCCAAACAAAACTAAGACTCTCTGTACCAAAGGCAAGCGTCCAGTCTGGTGGACCCCAGCCATAAACAAGCTCTACAACAAAAGGAGGAAGCTACTACAAGATAGAGCAAAATCCTTGAAAGGTAAGACACCTTTGATCATTATAAGTAAAAACTAAGAGCTCTCATAAAATCATCCAAGGCAAATTTTGAGAGAAAAATCGCCAAGGACTCTAAAGAGAATCATAAGGCCTTCTTTAGCTATGTTAGAAACCTAGGAGGAAACTCCCAGATATGCTCAGAATTAGTTCAAAATGATGTGAAAATTACTGAACCTACACACATTGCCAACATACTGGCTGACAGGTTCAGTGCAAACTTCTCCCCCCCTTCCCCCAAAAGGTGAGATATCTATTCCTGAGGATTGTAGCACCCCAAACATCTCCAACGCCCAGGTGAGAACTGCCCCCACTAAGGCAAAAAACACAGCATCCATGGGACCGGATGGTGTCCCCGGCTGTGTGCTTCATGAACTCAATGAGGAATTAAACCCACAGTTAGGACAGCTGTTTAATCTTAGCCTCACCTCAGGATACGTACTCAAGGAGTGGCGCACGGCCACTGTGGTCCCACTTCATAAGGGCGGTGCCTCCACAGACCCTGGAAATTACCGCCCCATTAGCTTGACAAGCCTTATCTGCAAAGCCATGGAGAGGATCATAATGGAACTCATAAATAAAGACATAGGGAACTTGCAGACTTTGGATCCAACTCAGTTTGGCTTTGTCAAAGGCAGATCCTGCCTCTTAAACTTGGTTGACTTTTTCGAGACAGTCACCAAGGCCATTGATGAGGGAAAGGCAGTCCATACAGCCTACCTCGACCTGGCAAAGGCCTTCGACACAATACCCCACTCAGGTATCATCGAAAAACTCATCAGCTTGAATGTAAACCCATACATCACAAGATGGGTTGCAAACTGGCTAAGTGACAGAACCCACAGGGTCAGAGTTGCTGGAGCCATGTCAGACTCAAAGCCTGTCACAAGTGGTGTCCCACAGGGCTCAGTCCTGGGTCCACTCTTGTTCGGCATCTACTTTTCTGAAGTACAAGCAAACACAGGAGGGTTATGGCTGACAAAGTTTGCAGATGACTGCAAACTGGGCGCCATAGTCAAAAACACATCTGACACAGATATCCTCCAGAAGGGCCTCACAGAAATGGATAACTGGTGCCAGAGCCATGGCCTGAAGTTAAACGCCAAAAATGCATAGTCATACCCTTTGGGAAAAACAAGGCTACCCCTAGCTACCATATAGGTGGCAATCCACTGAGCACAGAAAAAGTCATCAGAGATCTGGGGACCCAGGTTGACAGTAGCCTTCGCTTGACACTCATGTTGCTAAAGTAGTTAGGAAAACCTTCTATATCACCCACCTGATCATGAAGGGATTCACATCTAGATCAAGGGAGGTCATCGTCCCCTGTACTCATCACTTATTAGACCTATGATTGAGTACAATGCCCCGTTCGGAATGTATCTGACCAGACACCTGCTGCAGCTTGAAAGGCCCCAAAAGTTCCTCACCAAAAGGATAAAGGGTCTCAAAAATATGTCTTATGCTGCCCGACTGAAAGAACTCCAGCTCTATTCAGTCTCATACCGCTTGCTCAGAGGTGACCTGTGCCTGACATATAAGGCCATGTCAAACCCAGATTTGATGAATATGCTTCACCTCAAAAATCTAGATCCCTCAGAACCACAAGGGCGGAGACTTAAACCTTGACACGGTTATAAATAGAACGTGCTGGAGGGACAGATTCATCACCCAGAGACTCCCTATGCTGTGGAACAAAATCCCGGTACATGTGAGGCAGAGCACCTCTCTGGTCTTGTTCAAGAGGAATCTTGACCAATGGATGGGAGATTGCAGATATACCCCAGGGATTACTTCAGCGTCACTGCTTGACAGAGGCACAGCAAAATGATAGGCATAGTTTTTATTCAAACTAAAGGGGTGGCGAAAGCCACATAACTATGGGCTAGGCTTATAAATGCCCTTGGGCAGATAGCCTAGTATGAACCTATGAACCTATGAATCAAAACAACGTAGCAGGATATCATCAGCCGCAGAAGAACAGTACGGCACCATTATACAAACACATTATTTAAGAAAAGTAAATATTTTTTTCTTAAATAATGTCATTGTATAATACCAATAACTGACTCCATGGTTGTGGTATATTGAAATTTATCCATGGTTGGCTCTATTTAATCACTCGGGCTTTGCCCTCGTGATTAAACCTCACCAGCGGTAGGTATATCTTCAATATACCACACCACGTCGTCGGTTATTGCTTAAATACTGAATACAACCAATTTCAGCAAAGATATTTTTAATGAAACAATAAAAAAATATAATTGGAATGTGCTTAGAACAATGCCATTAGATACTGCTGTAGAACACTTTAATAACATATTCTTATAGGCCTTAAATAATCTAATAACAGTACGTAAAAAAGAGTTATGTCCAACCCCACACCATGGGTGACAATTGAAACAAACAAAAATCATAATAAAAATAGATAAAGCCTAGCAAAACTGGTATAAAAATATAACTCAAAATGCCATCCAGCAATTTTCTTAGAAACCTTGCAAAACTCCATGTCAAACAGGATAAGCAAACATACTATACCAGCCTAAAAGGCAAACATATAAACAAGTCAAGACTTTTTTGGTCATCACTAAATAAACTACTCCACCCTGGCAAGACCACTTGTGCCCCTCCAAAAACTGATAATGTCACAGACTCTATCCCTACACAGTTTAATTTCTACTTTATACAATCAATATTATCTTTCTTGGACACTAAAACATTTGGACCCCTCACTCTATCCCTGTCCAATCAAAATCACCAACACCTCTTGAATTTTAGCCAAGTACCTAACTCACTCATAAGGAAGTTGATCTTTAAACTAAAAACTGCTTCTGCAGCTGCATACCAACTACCATCAGACTACCTAAAATAGCTGCAGAAGTCATTGCCTTCGCTGTGTCCATATTAATTAGTAGGTCCATAGCAGAAAGATAAGTACCATCACTGTGGAAGAAATCCTGCATCATACCACTGCACAAAGACAGCACATCTACAGAGTTTAATAACTACAGACCAGTAGTGATTCTCACACCCTCTCCAAAATATTAGACAAATGCATCCATATGCAGCTGACCAGATGGCTTAATGGTTAAGGTCTTCACCTCACATGCACAAGGTACAAGCTTTGATCCTGACCTCCGCCCAATGCCTGTTTTGAGTTTGCATGTTCTCCCTGTGTCTCGATTGGGTTTCTCCCTTGTCCGAAAAACATGCTGTTTCCATCTCAAATCCACCAATGAATGGAGCTATGGGCAGCAGCACAGACTCTACATGGTGAAGAGTTGTACAAACTAACTGCTTTGGGCATCTACTGTGGTGCACAGTATCCTCAAGATAAGAGAACACGGATCACAGACTGCACACCGTGGTAGGGCTAGCCACTCGACTGTGCAAAATATGGCTCTAGGTGATTCGGTCATATTGACTAATGTCATCAAAAATGGGCATGGGTAGTTACTGGTGATAAGTGAGTTGAAGATATGGCCTACTCTGACCCACGCCATGGACCCATGCTAATGGTGGCAAGAGTATATGTGTCCTATTGGCCAGTGTGTGCCCTCCATAAAGCCCAGCAGCCCTGGGTCAAGCTACTGGTCGGCTGGTGTCTACTTGCCCAGCCTGGGTTACCTGCGATAGCTCTGTTGAACGAAAGCTGGATGTAAAACCAACCAACCTGCCAAACATGAATGGAGAATTGCTACGCTTAATGTAAGTTCACTGACAGGATACAGGTTGGAGGTGGATGATATGATGATATGGAGGAGGCTGGATGTCCTATGTATCCAGGAGATGAGATGGAAGGGCAGTGCAGCAAAGCATGGTTCTGAAAGAGAGACAGTCACAAGATCACATACAAGAGTAGCCAACATGCAACACAGGTAAGCTTCCTCCTAGTAAGGAAAAGGCACTGGGATAGAATATATGATTGCAAAGTCATCCCCAGTGAAACAGTCTGCCCACAGCATAAACCATTAGTTGCCACAACCAGCTGCAAGCAGTGGTCAGAAAATGCTCTAAGGTCAACAGAGACCAGTCTGAAGATCTGGAAGTTGACTGGAGAGAAAGTACGTCAGTTCAAGGAATTACTCAGGGCACTAGCATACCAAGAAGAGAGGAAATAGATGGAGTTGAAGAAGAGTGGCAGCATCTAAAACAGCATGTGTTAGGACTACAGAAAAGATGTGGCCGAGACAGGTATGGAAATAAGGTACATAAGGAAAGCTGGTGGTGGAATGCAGAAGTCCAGGAAGATATCAAAAGAAAGAAGGCGTGCAGGAAGAAGTGGGAGATAGAAAAGACTGACCACGCTAGGAAGGACTACTGGTTGGCTAACAAAGAAGCTAAGAAAGAAGTTGCAGTAGCAAAGAATAGGGCATCAGAGGCACTCTATCAGCTTCTGGAAAGTGACTCAGTAAGTGGCACAAAGAAACTTTATCAGGTTGCAAGGCAAAGACAGAACGATAAAGAAGATAGTCAGACACCCTTCATAAGGGATGCCAGCAACAACCTGCTCACCAGTCCACAGGACATCAAAGGAAGATGGAAGGAGCATTTCCAGCAGCATCTGAATAAAGAAACCCCCAGAAGCTCTACTGCTCCAGAAACAGCCTACGATGAGAGAAGAAGAGGAGGACCCCACCCTAGAAGAAGTAAGAACAGCACTAAGGAAAATGAAGTCAGGGAAAGCAGCAGGCTCAGATGAGGTCACAGCAGATATGATAAAGATGCTGGGTGAGATAGGGGAGAAATGGCTCCTGAGGGTACTAATAGCAGAGTGGATAGAAAGGCATATTCCAGATGACTGGAGAATAAGCATACTTGTGCCAGTATGCAAGAACAATGGGGACATCCACAACTGTGGGCATTACAGAGGCATCAAACTCCTATCACATTGCATGAAAGTTCTGGTGAGGGTGATTGATAAACGGATATGCAGAGTAGTAGAATGTAAGATGGGAGATGAACAGTTTGGATTCAGATCAGGATGCAGCACAATTGACCCGATGTTTACATTGAGACAGATACTTGAGAAGAAGCTACAGATGAGGAGAGAGTCCAACTGGGCATTCCTAGATTTGGAAAAAGCATATAACAAGGTCCCAAGAAAGCTGATCTGGGCAGTACTGTGTTGGTTTGAAGATCCAGAAACATTATATTAACTGATATTATTTAGCATTATTGTTAAAAATAATTGAATTTGGTGTGTGGCACTGTTATTCTAAATATATAAGGAAGCCATTATTTCAAACCATTTGACTTTGTTTTCCTTTAGCATCCTCTAGTTTGAATAACTTTCTTTTTAGAAAGATTCGGTCACATCTGCCCATGCTTCTCAGCTTTCTTGATTTGTGAAAAGAAGACTATTGTCATAAAGTGGAAAGTGTTTTGTTTTAGATTATCTCTTTATATTCTATGCAGCAATAAGTTATCATTTTCTAATTTATTCTACACCAAAACAGCAGGGTTGGGGTTACCATAAAGAAACAGTTTTATTCATCATCCTGAAATGCATCTGTCTTGATAATGAAGCAAAGCAGAATGTTACTGCTTTGGCTGGGAAAATGTGCTCTTGCCCTCCACCTCCTCTTATGCAATAATGCATATTACACAAAACAGTGCCATTATCGCAGACTAGTTACAGGTGGTTAACCCATTGGTGGATGGGTGGCTTTTGTTTGAAAGTTTAATATTGTGGTGATTTTTACTACATTGCGTTATACGGTGTAAGCTGGCAGAGTACATTTTGGGGATTTTTCCCCTCGTGTCTCTAGCGTGGTGTTAAAGTGGAGTTGGTATATATAATTTATAGGGGTACAGGGAGTCCAGATGGGCTTGAAAAATGCAAAAAAATATATTTTGTGTTCTTATATTCTTTTTGACTTGTTGATTTTGGTATGTATTTTTCAGAAACTGGTGAGTCAAATGAGCATGTTATAATCACTTGTTGGTAAACCCTGTATCACTGTGCAGACAGAGGGAGGGAAATAAACATCACAGCACTGCTTTATATTAACCCCAGTGCCTTTAAATAGTCTTTATATGCTGTTTTATGCAATCCCCACAGGGTATATCAAAACAGTGCTTGTTACCGCAGAATATTGTTATGTTGCTAATAATGTGTATCACATCTTTTTATATTCAGCGTTGCTCACATTCTCTGTTTATCAGCATTCTTTTCAAATTCAGAATGATAGTGCCAATAGTGAGTGTCTCATATATTCAACTGTAGACTGCCATTTTAAAATGCTGTTTCTTGCCTCTTCATCTACATTGCCCTAATATGCTCTCAGATTCATTTTACAGTTGTGTATGTTGCTTCCCCATCACCACTGAATTAAAAATGTCACATTTCCAGTTGGGACCCCTTACCAGATATCTCAAAATGATGCCACATTGCTAATAGAATAAGCCTCATCTTTTACGTTTTTATTCAATACTATAAACTCAGCTGCTGGTTTCTGCAATTATTTTAAAACACTGTAACCTGCTTTCATGTCATGATAAAGTACAGTGGAAAATTTCACAGCTTCGCTTGATAATCTGATGAAGCCATTTTGATGAAACTGGTACTTATTTGATGAAGGCTAACTATTAAATATTTTGTACCATGTTTCCATGTTTTCTAGGTTTTAATGCTTTGTACCCACTGGCAATTGGTACAAGCCCCAACATCCCCACAGCCCTATAAAATATAAAGCAGATTATTGAAAATGGATGAATAAATGGATTGATTTAGCCTAAGACATTATTAGACTAATATGTTATAAGGGAATTTAGTGATTTAAGTGGCTTATATTAATTTCCTTTACCAAACTCTGGTTTGAGTGACTTTCTGTTTAGGAAGAATAGGTAATATCTCATCAGATTTCTTGATTTGTGAAAAGAAAACCATGGTTTCAAGCTGAAATCAACAACACATGCAAAACTGGAATGCCCACAGAGATATCTTACTAAAAGATACAAGGCCTAAACAACATGTCCTATATGGACTGACTCAAGTCCGTGTCACTATACTCAATATCCTACAGAGTGCTAAAAGGTGACCTGTGTCTGGCATACAAGACATCCTCCGACCCAATACTGATGTGTTTACTGCACATCATCAAGTCAAGTGGCATCAGTAATACTCAGTCTAGGGCTCTAAGCCTTTCTGCAGCATCATAAAGGGTTTGGGGGCAGGTATATCTCACAGAGGATACTGCTGCTCTGGAACAGACTCCACATTCACATAAAACAAAGTTCATCCTGTCCATATTCAAGTATGACTTGGATCAATGGATGGGAAACAGAATATTTATCCCAAGGGTGCTCCCTGTACTACTAATGGACACAGTCAGCTCCTAAATGCTTTATTTCATGCATAGGTCCATTCAAATTATCTATGTTATGATCCTAGTTATTCTCATTAGGGGTGATATATGATTAGCAACCATGGGATAGGTAAGGCCAAATGAGATAGGTTAATTCAAGCACAAGAAATTTGGCTATGCTTATAATGGCCCACAAGGGCAACTAGCCTAATACTTACCTATGAACCTATCAAAAACTTTGTTTTTTGTCCACCTCACCATCTTCTATCCAGTACTAACTCATGTCTATGAATACTAGTCAAAAGTGTTTTTTTTAATTTATTTTACTATAACTTATCAAGAATGGGGTTACCATATATGTGCAGTTTTGTTTTTCAGCTAAAGGTATTTCCCACATATACTATATGTAACATCATATTGCCTTTGCATTTTTTTCACTGAAGCTGGTAGTGCACTTGTCTTTGATGTCAGGGAGATCAAAGTACTCCGGGCTCTAGCTCAACTCCAACAGGTTGGATGCATGTTCCAGTACTGAAAATGTAATGCAAGATGAACAACATTCTGTATTCATGGGTGCCATCCTGCAGCTGAAACATTAAATCAAGGCTTGTCTATCCGAGCTTGTGGTAGTTTAGTTGGATGCCATGAAACCCATGACATTTATCAGAAGAAAACTGGGAGCGTTTTATTAATATAATTTATGTTTCTCATTTAATGACACATTTCTTACATTGACAAGCTCACTAAACACAGATGCGTTATTTCAGGTAGAAACTGGAAGCAAATGTCTGGTTAACTGAGTAATTTATAATTTTTCAGACCAGAGTATCAGCTATTTGGATGTATTATTAATAAAAGATCTTGATAAGAGTGAATTTAAGTCTAAGTCATACAGGAAACCAACTTTCTCTAACAATTATCTGCACTTTAGAAGTTGTCACCCGTTTCAGCAAATGAGAAGTCTTGTTAAGGGTCAGATGGTTCGATTGGCCAAGACTTTTTCTGCTGATCTTGATCTGAACAATAAATTAATCACATTGCAACAAATGTTTATTGCTAGAAGCTATCCTGAGACATTGTTAAATGAAATTCACAATGAAATTCTTCAGGGGAGAAATGTTAAATTTTACTCATTTGTTAGGTTAAGGATAATGAAAGGAGTCCTAATCTTAGTTATGAATACAGTATTTTAATTAAGTATGGCTTTGAAAGTCATATTAGTAAGGCTCTCATCAAAGGCAATTGGAATGTACTTGAGGCTGACCCTGAAATTAGCGAATGTTTAGGTGATAAGCCATTGTTTGGATTTAAAGACATATTAATTTAAAAGAAAAGATTAAGAAAAGTGTATTAAATCACACAAATAGATTGTATTTTCTTGGATGGCGAAAGCCAGGGTACCTTATTGGCTAAGCTTGTATAGGCCCTAGGGAAAATAGCCTAGTACCTACCTATGAACTTATGAACCTATGTATAGATTAGAACAACGGGATTAGGAAATGAGCATGTAAACAGTGCAGTTTTATATATGAAGGAGATGTTATTGAGTTGCCAAGTTTAAAATGTACTTCTTGATTTTTACCAGGTACATAATTGTAAAACACCTGGGGTAGTATATTTGACATTCTGTGACTTTTCTTATTCTTTCTATATTGGAAAAATGGAATGTTCCCCAATAGATGTATATATGAGCATTTTTATGACATACACAATAAAAGGACATAAATGCTTTACATAGGCATAAAGTTGTATGTAAAGGAAATAAAGTTTTATTTTTTATTTTGGAACAGGTGGTTAAAATACCAAGAGTTGGTCCCTGAGTATATACTTTGGAATACAGGGAACTCTTGTGGCAAGTTAGGTTAAATGCGAGAGAAAAAAACAGGATTAAATAAAGCTGTCTCATTACCTAATTTATTAAAATTAAGGGCAGTCAAACTGTAAAATTGATTGTTCTTTAATATATGTATATTTTAATGCATGTAAATTTTAATTATATATTTTTAATGTACCTTTTAATGCACTTAAGATTAAGAATTATCTGCTATATATTTCTCAGTTATGGTACGCATCTGTTTTGAAAGACATGTTTTAGTAGCATAATAGTTAGGACACAGTTTTTATGGTGTGACTGTTCCTTTAAATTGCAGTAAGGCACAAATTGGTTCATAGGAATTCCTAATAGATTTATTACAGTCATTGGTTGTTTTAAATAGATTTAATACAGAAATAGAAATGGCAATGATTCATGTTTTAGTTTTGATGAAGTCCAAAAGAACAGGGACAAACGTACTTAATTTTTACAGATAATTTTTTTGTACATAATACTTTCTGGTCTGCTCTTTCAGCCAATTCTGTTTGGTTATTTATTTTTTTTTTTTATATTGGCTAGGCACTTTTTGTGGTTCTTAAATGAAGACTAAACCCATGACTAAATCTGAAACATATTATCACCTCATACTTTTAATCCTCTGCATAAAATAGCCATGTTTCTCTCACATATCTAGATCATTCCACCTTAATAAATACCAAAATTACAATAGAAAAGTAACATAAAAACTAACATAATCAATTTCTCTTGAACATTTTATCAAAAAGGAAATTATGATAATCATTGCATATAGTTTTCTAAATTTTCAAGCATTTATTCTCTACATTCTGTTCAATGAATGTTATATTTTCGTATGTCTGTTTCATTCCATACTTACCTATTTTTACAAATAATTTATACATTTCCAGATTCCCTTCTATGAAATTTTTTTCACATCCAGTCACTATTAGTATTTTTGTATTTATTCACTACTTTATATTCTTTCTGTGTCCTTCTATGTAACACATTTCTGTAACCCCAAACCAATATGGACCATAGATTTACAAGCACTATAATATGATATCTGTTACTCAGGTCAATCTTTTCTCATGTGTTCTAAAGGCAACATTGCTCATATTAGGTCTGTTTATACAGTTTTAAAACAGCATGGTTTTACAAAAATTTTATTTTGTTTTGCATATAAGGGAAACACATTCCATGTCTTTGTCCATACTTCCATATCTCTTCTGCAACATAACCATTCTTTAGGACCCTGCAACCTTGAATTTTATTTCATTATTTACTCACATTTTCTTATGCTATAGCTTCCATACAAAATCCCGCAAACTGGATTCTTTATCTAGTTCTCCTTTTATGGCATATTTATTTCAGGTGTCAAAAGTGCTGCTATATGTTATATTTCCTATGTTTCTGAATTATGTCATACTGTGGGATTCACAAAGAATTACCAGAAGATGGAATCCTTACCACCTGTAGCTTTTACTCACAGTAACACTTTACAATTCCTTGACTACCCTAACTCTGAGGTTTCCCACTAGTGGAAGCATCAGAGGGGAGGGTGATTTTGCTATCTGAGCTGCACGATGATGAGGCAGTCAGGAGGAGTGGCTTATGCTAATTAACCATGTGCTCTTCCTCAGAAATGCCTGAAGCTCCTGATTTATGTTGCTGAGTGATTCAGAGAAACACTCAGCTGTATAAATTGCCATGGGTGGAAAAATGTAACCCTTTCAAAAGATGATGGCCACCCATTGATTTCAATGGAAGAGTCATGGTGCAGGTATGTGTGTGGAAGTGATGTATGTGAATGTAGGGGCAAAGATGAAGTTAGATGAATGTGTGTGTGTTTGTGGTTATGTGTGTGCATGTGTGTTTGTGTATATGTCTACTGGGTAGTTACAGCAGGGAGGTTAAACAGGGAATCAAGAACATGGATGTGCGCGCGCGCGCGCGCGTGTGTGTGTGTGTGTGTGTGTGTGTGTGTGTGTGTGCCCGTGAGTGTGCGTGTGTGTGTGTCTGTGTGTTTGTGTGTGTGAGAGAGAGAGTGTGTGTGAGTGAGACTGTGTGTGTGTGTGTGAGTGTGTGTGTGTGTGTGTGTGTGTGTGTGTGTGTGTGTGTGTGTGTGTGTAAGGCTGTCTAAATGTTTGTTTGATTGTAGGGTATTTGTTGTTGGTATAAACACTACTCTGTCATAGGTCTGATTACTCTAGTGGTAAAATAAAAATATAATTAAGGGACATGCTAATGAGCAACTATAGCTATCTCTGACTCACATTTTCAACAATTACATAAATTGACTTACCAGTAGTAGGCGATTTATATGAGTGGTTGAATTCTTTCTGAGTCCCACTCTTCCATGTTCTCAGCTTCTTAAAAACTGTCATCATGTTATCACTGACGCCATCATATTTCTACAGTTTCGTATTACAGCACTCCCACAATTCTTACTTACATTGTTTCGTTCTTTAAGCATATGAGTGTATGTGCCGACTACCTCATCCTCCTTTCTTATAGCATTACATTCCTTTAGTACTTTCGTCAACAATTAGTTATGACTTCTTCAGAATAAATGAATTTACAACCAACACTCATTAAATAGTCTCAAAAAATTCATTTGCATACATAATGCCATTCAATTAAAGCATTAAAACCTTCTATTTAAAGCTGCAGACTCAAAAGTTAAAACCTGTTGTTGTTAAAATATCACATATTTTTTGAACACTCTGGTGCAACAAAGAATATGAATGCTTAATTTAATACATAATGATTAATAAGTAAAATATGCTTGCATGTTGGCATCAAAGATAAAAATCAGCTTTAAGTTTTAGATAACTAGTAAGGGATACTACTTCATTTAACCCAGGAGGACTAGTGGCATTGACTCTGAGTTGCAACATTAACTGTTTATACTCAAGAAATAATTCAAGAGGTCCCCCTCTTTCATCCAACACTACATGTTCAAGTATAGTAAATTTAAAACTGTGGTTGGAAAAATGATTCAAGTGCTTGGCAAGTGCATTATTTGCATTACCTTTATTTATATCATACATGTGCTGATATATACGTGTCCTAAACTTATTTTTTGTCTTCCCTATGTAATATCTATAACATACCTGGCACACAGGGACATATACCACAGTTTTGGTTCCACCATTACTTTTGTGGTAGTGTCTTATGGTTCCATATTTTTTAATTTCAACACTGTCCCCCTCCAAAATTAACATACTTTGCGAACAGTGTCCACATTTATTCAGCTTATCATTCTTTTTATGTCTCTCACCTTCTTTTTTCTTTTCCAATAAATTCTTAAAGCATGTATCTTTTTTATATACCACTAATGGTTCATCCCCTATTTTACTTGCAACACGTTCATCATTTTTAGGGATGAACCAGTTTTTTGCTAAGATGTCTCTAATGTAGGAAAACTGTGGGTTATAGGTCATTGTCAATGCATTTTTGTACATAGTGTTGTTACTCATACTACCAGTGTTGATACTACTGGTCCCTGACACATGTACCCCTTCATCCATACCTAAACCCAACAGTGGATAGAAGTGACCTGTTGTTCTTTTCTTAGTTACTATTTCAAAATAGGCCTCACAAATTCCTCAAGGTACTCTCTTCTCAACAACATACCCAATAAAACCTCCCTTTCTTTGTGAAATGTGTCCATTTCACTAACTATTCTGGCAAGCCTAACACCTTGTCCCTTGACAAGTGATCTTTTTTGATGCAAGGGATGTCCACTTTCAAAATGTAAAAGGGTGTTCAAGTATGTTGGTTTCCTGTAAATAGATTAAGAAAAGAACAACAGGTCACTTCTATCCACAACGCTGGGTGGTAGTGTGCTAGGTTTTGGGGGATGACTAAGAGGGGGTTAGGAAAGGGTTAAGTGAGTTGGGATCTGAGGGGAAAGTGAGGTAGTGTTAAGGGGTGTGGCTTGGGGAGTTTTTGAAAGGAAATCCAGAGTGAGTAAGCACATTTTGGTATGGTCTTGTTGAAGTAGGATCATGTTCCTGACGACCTGAAGGTGTGAGTGAGGTAGGCTTTTGGTAGTTATAAGATGGTGAGGTGAGTACAGTTTCTTTGGGCTATGGGTTGAGTTTCTACGTCTTTTTTTTTTTTAAGAATTTGACAGGGGGGCTAGGAATTGCATTGGAGAGAAAAGCGTGGTTGGGATGTGGCGATTGGTGTTGCTGGGTCAGTTGTGGTGTGTGGTCTTGATTTCTGGCTAGTAGAGCATCTTTGTGGTGAGTCATTTTGTAAGGGGTTGCTTTTAGCCGTCTTTAGAGCCTGTTGTTGCTTGGTTGTAGCTGGATGAGAGGAATATGCTGTGGTGGTTCTGGTTCCCCTTTTGTAATGGGTTTCTTCCCTGTTGTTTTGTTTCGTGGTGGTTAGCAGTAAGTCGCTGGCTGGCAAGGGACCATTAATTGGCTGACTGTGCATGCACAGCTCCGTTAGCGCTGGTCTGGCTCCCCTTTTGTAATGGGTTCCTTCACTGTTTTGGTTTCTATGGTGGTTAGCAGTTAGTCACGGGCTGGCAAGGGGCCGTTAACGGCTGGCTGCACATGCGCAGTAGCGTTAGTGCAGACAGGGGTACCTACTAAAAAAAAAAAAAAAAAAGATTTACTGTGGAATGTGTTTCTCTTGTCCCTGGTTCTTGTGGGGTGTGAGTGGTGGGTAGATGTTGTCCTCACTTTAATAATTATAAAAAAAAAAAATGGTTCTAGCATGGTTCAGTGGTTGTGTGTGTTTGGCGGAAGGGGGTTTTAGCCTGGTGATCTAGTGTGTTGTTACATAATTTCTCATTTATGCCTGGTCACTTGTACATGTTTCTCTAGGGTACATACTGAAACTGGAAGGTGTAGGGATAATACTAGCGCAGTCCCTAGTTTAAGCTGCAAAGGAAAATTTAATCATTAATGTTTTAAAGCTACTGGTGTCAAGTCCATTTAGGTAAGGATCCACTGCATACTTTAAAATTGTGATTTTACACACAGTTTGAATGAATAGCAGAGGCAGAGACAGGAAGAAGATAGCAGGAATAGATGAAAGTAAATGGATCTTGTATTGCATCATTTATATCTTGCATTTATATCCCTCTTTTTATGTATACTGCTTCATTGGATTTTGGATAACTGGTGAATTGTTTTATTGATGTCTTAATTATTTGGTTGGTATATAAGATGTTTGACCATTGTAAATTTTGATGCCTGATGAAGCAGTCTATATCTGCGAAAGTTAACTTGCAAAATCGGAGGGTAATTCAGATGCAAATATAGGGAGAGGAGAAGTTAGTGGGGGCGGGGTAGGAGACAGGAGAAATGTACAATAGGTTTATGGATCATTAGGCTTACTGTTTTGAATGAACTGCAGATAATGGTTAGCTATAATAAGAATTTACCTATGGTCTGCTCTAAAATTTTTATTTATTTTCTTTAGGTGATCATGGCTGAGGCTTTGAGACAGAGATAGGCTAGTATTGTGGCACAGGCTGAAGATTTGTTCAGGGACATTCCTGCTGAGGTACCAACAACTAGTGTGCAGGGTGTGACCACTCATAAGAAGCGGCAGATGACTGCAACCCAGACATCCAGATTGAAAAGAGCCAGGCAGACAGCATCGGTGGAGATGGCTATGGAGGTGATGACACCCCCTGTATCAGCTGCAGGTAATAATTCGTCAAGCCTGGGGGTGTGAGGAGGCAGGAGTAGGTGCGGGGGCGAGGCAGGGGGTAGTGAGGGTGTCCAAGGGGGGCTACTGGGTAATGGTTTGGAGGCTTTAGCTGAGTTTGTAGGGTTTTTTTGAGGATACCCTGTCATTGTTAGAGCAGGAACTAGGGCCTGATGTACATGTGATGGGGTCTGATTTTGGATTACGACCAGGGGATTGGTTGGCATCGCAGGCCCTATGGCAAGTAGGGGCTCCCATTTTATTGATCCCGCACATATCACTGCTAGTGAAGGAAAAAATTTGGAACGGGGAATTCGTCTACATTTTTGAATTGATTGATGCAGACGAGGTTCAGCATTTGACTGAAGCAGAGACGGCTAATGGGAAGGACCTTTTGGCTGTATTTGCGGCAATAGGTTGCAAAAGAGTAGGGAGGTTCCGGCCTAAGACATGGTATAATTGGGTCCTAGGTTTTGTTTATTACATGGTGGTGTGTTTGGAAAGGGACACCTCACTGGCTCTTCCTCTTTTGGCTTATTTTTTGACTATTAGGGAAGCACAGAGGTTGAAGCCTGGTTATGCATGGTTATGGTATGACCAGAAATTTCACAAGCGTAAAGCGGTAGATAAATCTATGCGTTGGGAGGTCAGACATCTGGACATTTGGCTGTCCACCATGATGGATACCAGTGGAGGGGGTAGTAGATTGTCTCAGCCATCTGAGGGAGGTGCAGGGATATGTTGGGCTTTTAATGCCGGCAAGTGTTACTGTGTGGGCTGCAGATTTGCTTATATTTGTTTGAAATGTATGGGGGCACATGCATTCACGCAATATGGGGGTGCGGGGGTCAAGTTGGGGGTCAGGCACTGCAGTTTGGGGGTCTGAGAGGTTGGAATGGTTCTCATTTAGCATTGCTAGGTGGGCATGGTCGGGCTAATTTTCGGGGCTGGGGGGGGTCTTTTCGGGGAGGAAGAAGGCATATTGGGGAACCAGTCACTTATTAAGGCAGATGTATTGAGGGACTTTTTGATGCATTATCTGCTGCCGGTGGTAGTGGAGAAGTTAATTGAAGGTTTTTCTAAGGTGTTTTCAATTAAGTCTGCATTGGTGGGGGGTGGGAAGAAATTTGAGGTCTGTCAAGGGGAGGGAGATGATTTTGCAAGAGTTGATTGACAAAGAATGTCTGGCTAGGAGGGTGTTGGGTCCTTTCTGTTACCCTCCTTTCCCTAACTTTAAGGTGTCACCATTAGGTTTGGTTCCACAGAAAAAGCAGGGTGAATTTCGCTTAATTCACCATTTGTCATACCCTGCGGGTGAGTCAGTGAATGATTTCATTTCCAGCAAAGAGATTAGAGTAACATATTCATCTTTGGATGATGCAGTTCAGGTTATTTGGAGTTTCAAGGACCCCTGTTTAGTTAAAGTAGATATTTCGTCAGCCTTTCATTTACTACCAGTGAGGGAGGAGGATTGGCCATTATTGGGCATGGTGGTGGGACATTTATTTTGACACTGCCATGCCTATGGGATGTGTGGTGGCATGTGCTACTTTTGAGAAGTTTATCTCAGTACTGCACTGGATATGGCAGCAGAGGGTTGAGGATCAGCAAGCTGTGCACTATTTAGATGATTTGTTGTCAGTGGGGGAAGGTAGACATGGGGTGCAAGTAGCTATGCAAGAGTTTGTGGGGATGAGTGAGATCTTGTGGGTACCTTTGGCTAAGCATAAATTGGAGGGCCTGGTGAAGGTTTTGGATTTCCTGGGTTTGACTGTAGATGCAGGACAGGGTGTGTTTTGTTTGCCACAGGAAAAGATGGTTAGGCTGCGGGAAAAAAATTTGTTATGTGAAGTCTAGGCTTAAGGTTTGGGTTAGGGACGTTATGGAATTGTTGGGTTTGTTGAATTTTGTGTGCAGGGCAGTGCATCCTGGGCAGATGTTTAGCCAGTCTGTGGCATTTTTGTTGAAAGGACATAAGAGTAAGCACCACAGAGTATGGGTCAGTAAGTTTGCATGAGAGGATTTAGATTTGTGAATTGAATTTTTACAAGTTTAATGGGATTTCATTTTGGTAGTTGGGTTGGGTTGCGCAAGGAGAACTGCAGTTGTTTACTGATGCAGCTGGGGGGTCAGGAATGGGTGCCTGCTTTGCGGGTCAATGGTTTGCTGTTCCATGGCCGGAGCATTAGTCAGAGGTGTGAAAATGGGATGTGGCCTTTTTGGAGTTGATACCAATTTGGGCGGCTTCGGTAGTATGGCAGGAACGTTTGAAAGGGAGGAGGGTGGTTTTCCATTCAAATAATTCTGTGGTGGTGAGAGTGTTACAGGTAAAAATGGCAAAATCACCTAGTTTGTTACTTATTCTTAGGAAATTGGTGTTGCATAGCTTGATGATTAACTTTTCTTTTACAGGGTTACATGTGCCGGGGGTTTCAAATGAGATAGCTGATAGCTTGTCTCATTGTCAGTTTTGCAGGTTCTGGCAGCTGGCCCCAAAAGCAGCTTTGCATCTGTCAGTTGTCCCACCTGGCATTTGGCAGATTGGGCAATAGTAATTGGCAGGTTGGTGCAACAGTCATGTGCGACATCTACAAGACGAGCCTACAGTAGGGCGTTGCTTAATTTTAACAAATTTTTTAAGCAGTTACCGGATGAGGACTGTGTGTGGTCTGAGAGTTTGATGTTGCATTATCTAGCCATGTTGAAGGGGCAAGGAAGAGCAGTGCGAACAGTGAGGGTGGCCTTAGCAGCCATTGCTGCATATACTCAGTTGGTTGGATTAGAGGATTTCACTAGGTCATGGGTGGTGATTAGAGTGTTAAAAGGGTGGTCTAGAGTTGAAGGGGATAGCATAAATAGGAGATGGCCAGTTACAAAGGGTATTTTAAGGATGTTGCTAAAGGGTTTGGGTAAGGTGTGTGGTTGTTTGGATGAGTATGTCTTGTGGTGTACAGTTAGTGTTTGGATGCATTGCAGGGGGTTTCATGTGTCTGAGTTATTGGGTTTGTTGGTATGGGAGGATGTGTTGATATTGCCTAGGGCGGTGCATATTAGAATACGTTCTTCGAAGACAGATCAGGAAGGGCTCAAGCCACCCATAGTTTTGGAGGAGGTGAAGGCAAATTGGAGATGTCCTGTAGTTTGGGGATGGAGGTTGTGGGGGGGGGGGGGGGGGCTCAGAGGGCTAGAACTCAGGTGTTAGTTTTTTCAGCAGGAAGTGGTAAAAGTTTGACAGACAAACAATTGAACGTCGTTATAAGAAGAGCACTTTGGAGTGTGGGTTTGCAAGGGGATAAGTTTTCTTCCCATTCTTTCCAGATGGATGGGGCATCTGATTTGACAAAGGAAGGAAGGTTAGTGGAAGTAATCAAGAGGGTGGGACGGTGGTCACCCAATGCCTTTTTGAATTATATTACGTAGTTTGCAGAGGCTTTGTTTAAAAGCATTTTTTTCTCTCTCTCTTAGATTGCAGATCATCATCTTGGGCCATTCTTTCATATTCTGGGCCACTAGACATGCGGCAGTTAGATGCAATGACATGAATCTGGGTTTGGCTCATTTTGGTTAAAAAGTCATTTGGGATGGTGTTAGAAGGTTAAGGTAGAGTCAAATATTACAGGTATGTAATGGGTTACAGGTTAAGTGGGGGTTGCCTCAGGTGTTAGTGATTCATTTAGGTGGCAATGATTTAGGCAGAGTACCGAAGAGGCAGTTGGTTTGTCAAATTTGTGAGGACATGTTAGCACTGCGGTGGATGTATCCTGGGGTGGTTTTGATTTGGTTTGAGAATATTCCTCAGTTAGTGTGGAAAGGGCACAGAATTTTGCCACTGTGGAGAAGGCTTGCAGATATGTCAATTTTAAATTGGCAAAATATTTGGGAGAAATTGGGGTAAATACGGTTCAGCATGTAGAGTTTGATAGTAAGGTTCCAGTGTGGTATAATCCGGATAGAGTTCCTCTTAATGATTTTGGGCTGGATTTATTTAATCTTAATTTGGGTTTGATGATGGAGGATCTTCTGAAGAAAGGTATTGTTTGAGGGGGAACAGCCCTTTCCAGGCTGGTGGGCAGAGAAGAGTGTCAGGCCTGACCCTCTTCTGTTTCCCCTCTATGGGATTCAGTTGGTGATTGACTTAGAATGGAAAATTGGAAGTTGTGAGGAATTAAGGTGAGCGGGGATGCTGCCTTTGCTGTTTATCCAAAGTGAGCGGGTACGCTGCCTTTATCTTCAGCTAATTGTATATAATGGGTGAGTGGGAATGTTGCCCTTATGTTATTGATTTTGATTGATGTTTTAATAAAGTTTGTTACAATTCCATTAGCTAATTGTATCTAAGGGGTGAGCGGGAATGCTGCCCTTATGTCTTTATGTTGCAATAAAGTTTGTTATTCATTTCAATCACAATAAAGGTCTTCAAATGTCTGTGGGTGTTTGTGTTTTTTTTTTATTAGGACCGTGACAAGTAAAGTTTGGCACAGACAAATTTGTCACGGGACTGTTTAGTGTGGGATGGGGGGTGCTGGGTGGTAGTGTGCTAGGTTATGGGGGATGACTAAGAGGCAATTAGGAAAGGGTTAGGTGAGTTGGGATCTGAGGGGAAGTGAGGTAGTGTTAAGGGGTGTGGCTTGGGGGATTTTGAAAGGAAATCTAGAGTGAGTAAGCACATTTTGGTGTGGTTTTGTTGCCCTTCCTGCCTGACCCAATTGATGTTGGTTTGAGGTTTGTTGGGCAGAGAAGAGGGTCAGGCCTGACCCTCTTTTGTTCCCCCTCTACAGGATTCAGTTGGTGGTTGACTTAGAATGGAAAACTGGAAGTTGTGAGGTATTAAGGTGAGCGGGTACACTGCCTTTATCTTTAGCTAATTGTATATAATGGGTGAGCGGGGATGCTGCCCTTATGTTACTGATTTTGCTTGATGTTTCAATAAAGTTTGTTACAATTCCATCAGCTAATTGTATCTAAGGGCTGAGCGGGAACACTGCCCTTATGTCTTTATGTTGCAATAAAGTTTGTTATTCATTTCGATCACAATAAAGGTCATCAAATATCTGTGGGTGTTTGTGTTTTTTTTTATTAGGACCGTGACAAAACGTTATTCTTCATTCTCAAAAACTCAAAAGAAATCTGGTTTCCCTCACCCATAATCGTATAAATCCTATGGCCCAGTCCTTCACCCCAGTGCAATATTTTCCTTTACATTCTTTAGCATATTTGCTAATATAAATAACAATAAAACTAACCTTTTCTAAACGAAACAAGATTGACACAGAAATGGCCAGGCAATCCAGAATGTAGAGTAAAACTTTCTTTATTCATAAACAGATGTGAGCACTTTCGCAGAGATACGGCTTCTTCAGATGTAATTCTAAACTGATTATTTTACCATTTAAATATAAGAGGCTATTATCAATTATCCAATCAGTAAAAGTTCATTGTTATTAAAGAAACAAGACAATTATTTCACATTTATTCTTACAAAAGCTGCTTAAAAATACATTTTCAAAGTCACAGCAATAAAATACAAAATATATAATATATATATATATATATATATATATATATATATATATATATATATATGTACATGCAAAAACATATCGAAATCTAAAACTTAAAACTATATTATCTGTACAGTGGTCTTGCTTTTAACATAGGTTTTAGTGGGACTTTGTCATTTAAACCATGACCACTGTCCCCTCTCAAATGGACTATCCATTTTGTTTCTAATTGTTCAGTATAATTTTGGATGTCTCCACCCCTGATATGTTCATAAACTCTGCCTATTGCTCTAAATTTAAAAACATGAAAATTATCTGTTTCACTGACTTGCTTGGCAAGTGCATTTGAAACACTGCCTTTGCTAATGTGGTAGATATGATCTTTTATTCTGTCACAAAATGCCCTATCTGTTTTCCCTATAAAGAATTTATTACATTTCTGGCAACATGCTAAATAAACTATATGTGTTGAGGAACAAGTGGCTGAAACCATAAAGGTATAGGTTTTATGTTGATCTGGATGTATAAATACATTTGAAACTATCTATATGCTTACATGCAGTGCATCTACCACAAGCCTTAGTGGTATTCTCACTGTTTACATTCCTCCTATTCTTAGAGTAACACAATTGTCACTTCAGTGATCTCATATTTTTATATAAAAAATTAGGTCTACTTCCACAATGTCTTTTATTTCATCATCTGTTGTAAGAATGTGTCAGTAATTACTAATGATTTCAGTATACATACGTGAGTTATTGGAATAATAAACTGGAACTCTTAACTTGCTTCTATATATCTTATTTTTTTCTTACTTGATTTAATTCACTACCATTAGAGAAATAAGGTCTAGCTGTATCATTTCTCATCCTAGTAATATCCCAGATGGCATTATTAACTTCTTGATCCAAGTAGCCTCTTTTTTCAAAAGTTTTTTTTAGGGCAGCAGTCAGTTCTAAAAAATCATTATCTCCTACATTCAATCTGGAAGCTCTATATACCTGGTTTTTGAAAACATTTTTAAAAACATAGCTAGGATGCATACTTTCTCTAAATAACAAGTGGTCACAATGACATTTATTTTATATAATTTTATGGTAACACCACCTAAACTGTTTTTGTAAACTTCAACACCAAGGAAATTTATCTTTTCCTTTGAAATTACTTGTGAAAACCTCAAGTACATAGTAGTATTTGATATATAATCAAAGAACTCATTAAATTCCTGTCGTGATCCCCCCCATAAAATAAACAAGTCATCAACAAATCTACAATAAAACAGTACCGTGTTTTTAAACCTTCCATTGAATATATACTTTTCTTCCCATACAAACATCACGGCATTGGTGTAGCTATTGGCACATGAAGTGCCCATAGCTACACCATTTCTCTACCAATAGATGGTTTCACCAAACACAAAAAGATTAGTAAACAGTACACATTTCAGCAAAGATGTAAACATTTGTAACTTGTCAGTTGTGTAATCAGCACGGTTTCTTAAAAACTCATTAAAGTTGATGATACTAACTTCATTTGGTATCACCGTAAATAGTGACACAACATACAAAGTTACTAAAAATATGCAAGTATTATCTTCACCTTTAGTTATGTACTGAAATAAATCATTAAAAAAATGCTTGGTGCCCCTAAGAATATATTTATTAGTATTCAATATAGGTCTAAGAAGTTTCTCAATATATATATATATAGACATAGGTTCTGTAATCCAGTTACGCCCCAACATTATTGGGCATAGTGGGCGGTGGACTGGATATTTGTGCAGTTTTGGTAAACCTTGAATCATAAGTAACAGGGGGCATGGAACTTTAAAATATTCATACAAATCTCTGTCTATCATTTGATGGCTTAACAGTCTATCCAACTCACCAGTAATATTAAAAATCTTTCTATCCATTTGTTTCTTAGTATTAATAGCATAAAAACTACTATTACTAAGCATTTCTTTCATCTTATTTCAATACCAGCATCTATCTAAAACAACAATAGGACCTTCCTTGCCAGCAGGGTGAATAAGCACACTCACATTATTTTCCAAACTTTTCAATGCATAATTCTCATCTTTTGTTAAATTCTGCTTTTTACAAAGCTTCTTGTTTTCCTTAACTTTATAAATATCCTGAAGGCATAACTTTTCAAAAGCATTGACTAATGGATGCAATATTGGTGAGAAAGTGCTAGGCTTCTTAAAAACATTATTACAGTTACTTGTTTCATTTCCTTTAAAACACATTTTTAACATAATGTTTCTAGTAAAGGCTTTAATATTTAAAATAACATCTACAAAATCAACACTGACTAGGAATAAATGACAGTCCTTTCTGCAATAATTGTATTTCAATGTCAGAAATTTCATAACAGGACAGATTGCAAACTAGTTTGTTTTGATATTTCTCATTACCTTTTTCTGGCTGGGAGTTCCTAGTGATTCTGCCTCTGGTTTTCACTTCATTCTTGAACAACTTCTGCCCCTTGTGCCTTTCATTAAATTTGTTTGTTCCTTTATTGGCAAAGGGAAAAGCAGTTTTTATGAAAAAAACGAATGAACTGACTTATTGACTTCTTTTTCATTTGTATTTCTGCCTTTTGTATCAAAGTTTGATGCACTTGTGCTGCTACTGCAAAGGTTTTCGTTCTGGCTCCTGGATCCATAGATGGAACTGTCCCTACTATTGGAGCAGTTGTAACCTCCGTGCTGTCATTCGTGGAGCATGATATCTCATTGGTTGCAGTTGTAACTTCAATGCTGTCAGTCACAGAATGCGATAACTGATTGATCGAGCCAGTACTGGCTACAGAAGGGCTAGGTTGATCATTCAAGTTGGTTTCATTTTACTCCATTTCTTAAAATTCTATCTTTGATGTCTACCTTCATATTTTCTTGGTGCACTTTTTGTAAATAAGTATCTAGAATTTGCAGAGTGTCTTCCTGTGTATTTTTTCCCAGTCCACGTCATGATTTAATCTTTCCATCCATCTTTCCTTCTTTATTATAAAGCTCATTGAAATGTATACCTCTTCTTTCCATTCCTTAATCACAGGTCTCTGTGTGCTAACTATCCTTTCATTGTTTTTATACATTTATTTTTCTTTCTCAAAAACAACATTTTCAAAATCATTTGTTTCATTCTTCACTCTTGAATATACTCCCATTTCGTCTCTCTTATTTTTATGTATAATTTATATCCTTATACAGTCTGATAACATTTTCTTCTTAAGAGATGCCTACCACTTAATAAAAATTTCAAAAATATCTGCATATCTAAATTATCATGCCCAATAAACCAATAATTTCCTATTCTAATAATAATTATTCATTGTTTTCACCTCTTCCATTTTCTTAATTGTATTCCTTTTCAATCCACAATACCACGTGGTTCGATGTCTCCTTTATGCCAAGTCCTATTCCTGTGTACTGTACCTGCTTCCCTTTTGTCTCATTGTTGAATTGTTGAAGTGCTTATAGCCAGGCACCTCCATGTCCCACTTTGTGTTGTGGAACATGCTTCTGTGATAACTGCAATGTTCACACTCCCTTCCTGCATCACCGCTTGTGGATTCTCATCTTCCTAGTCGTATTCCATGCGCTACATAGTAATAATGCTGTCTAGCACATAGTAATAATACTGTTTAGTTATGCTATGGACAGTACCTAAGTGTGCTAAGACTTTTTTTCTAACGTTTTCATGAGTAACACTATTTTTTACTTAGTGCTATAATGACAGTGATGTGATTTAATGAGCTGCTTCCTGTAGTGAAAGGTATATAGCTTGATTATTTGCACCTTGATTTGTTTAGTGTGTGACTCCGGGCAAATCAGTTACCCCTGAAAAGGGGGCAAAAAAAAAAAAAAAAAAAAAAAAAAAAAAAATATATATATATATATATATATATATATATATATTAATTACTATTAACAGATAGAAATGTGAGCAATATAAATATAACTAAGCTAGCCCAAAATTATCTCAAACTGCCATTTTCTACTAATAGTGCTTAATTTGTAGAAAGGCAGAAATTCTCTAACTATACATACAATGTCATAAATTATTTTCCTAATGCTTCAGAGATTTTTATGCCTTTTATATTGCGCAAACTTCTATTAACACATGGATTTAATTTTTAAAAACTGGACACAATGTGAAGCTTCTGTCATATCTAATTCATCATGATCCGTTACATTTGTGTATTTATTTTTGTAACATTTTGAATCATAGCCCTTGAAAAGTATTGAATCAGGTTTATTCAAGCTGTACAGCATTGTAGTTTACCAATCTGTATATAAAATATTAGTCAGATATATTATTTTGTTGTGCCATACAGATCTAAATTGCATGCGCAAATAGTAGTCATGTGATTTCTGAAGAAAAAAAGTGGGCACAATTTTATCTTGAGGTACAGTTTCTCCTGACACAGAGCTATACATTTACTTTGCCTTTATAAAAATACAAAAAAAAAATTAATTTGATAATTAAATTCTTTGCAGAAGATCTTCTTCTGGCAAATGTTTCTTGGGCATTCAATAGTTTGCAGATGAAATAGTTTATCCCCTAAAGCTTCCCGACAAAATAAATGTGTCTGACTGAGGTTGTAACAGTCAGCGATGTGTTAAGAATTAATTAACTTGGTGAAACACTATTGCTTGTTTCCTAGAGAAGTTAAATAGAATATGTTCAATTGCCAAATAGAGGCAGCAGGTAACTTTATAGCCAGAGAAAGGAATATAAATCAGATGCTTTCAAAGGTACTTGAGTTCTAATGTTTAAACCAAAACATGCATTTATCATATCTAATGTCTGCTTATAGTTTTTCTTTTTTTGACAGCTACATAAATGCAGACAGAAATGGCAAGTTAATCAATTATATATGTGCCAAGATAATTTGCTTATTTGGCAAGCATAACTTTATGTACACTAATACTTTTTCTAGCCTGTCTCTTTTTGGAGTTGTAGGTGTGCTTTTGTTACCCTATTTTGTTGAGGAGTCTATATCCCTAACTTCTTCCACCCTGTACCAGGAGATGAAATAGCAATAAAAATGAAGACTTTTTAAAAAAAATAATATCTGCTAGTATTCAGAAAAACACTCACCTTCTATCAGTTTGCAAAAACAGAATTAGATCAGATAATATTTGTTGTTGATATCTGTAGCTCTTGAACGAAATAGACATGGGGATGCATTATCTTAATGGAACACTCTGTTCTTATATAGCACATTGCTACTTCTGCCCAGGACTGGAAAACTTTATGATCCATTTCTAATACTCAGGACTTGCAAGAAAAAAATAACATAATTATAGTCCTTGAGATGTGTATCTATATCTCTTCAACTCACCATTTACTGAAAATTTAAAGCTGAAGATGTAGATGATAAAAACACAAAAAATGTTTTTTTTACAAGAAGCAAGCTCCCTGTACCCCCATGTGGTGGGCAGAGCTCCCCCGCACTACTAATATATACCAACTCCACAGTCACATCACAGTGGAGAAGCGGAAAAAACAGAAAGCACTCTGCTGCCTTGCATAGTATAATACATTGCAATAAAATGTACCATATTATTAAATCTTTCAACTAAAGCTGTTTAAGCACCAATGCAGTGATCACCTGCAAGTATGCCATGCTTGAAAATGTGCATGCAGTTTTCTGAATCTAGTAGTCCTCATTTCAGGATAAGATGGAAGATTTGGTATACTTTGGCTTGTTTTGCAGTCTAACTTATAATAGTGCATTCATCAGACTGTAGAACACCAGGATGTGCATCCTTCCTTGGCTCAGTGACAACAGCCATAAGTAGAATTATACTTTTCTAGAGCCACGGATTCACCTAGTTTAGTGTCACAAAATTCTTTCTCAGACCTAACAGGTCTCAGTTTCTAAAATTTAATCAACCTATCTTACTTTTTGTACATTGTTTAATTCAGCAGTATGGGACATGGTAATCCATCCTTCATTTTCTCCTGGCATAGCATATTTCATATTTGCCAAGTCACTTGTCACAAAAGCATGCAATATTATTTTACAATTATGGTAATTCTTTTACTAATCAATTTGATGTAGGGTGAGAAGGAGCACAAGTAATGTGACTAAATTCATCCTTTCTCACAATTTCTGCATATTACAGAGAAGGCTGCATTGTAACTTTTAATAAACCATGAGTACCAGAAGTTGTACATCTGTCTTCAGGTGTTGCACACAAAGTTGGCATTGCAGACTATACAGCCATCTAGTTTATATATAAGCAACAGATATATTTTTGTATATGTGTGTGTGTGTGTGTGTGTGTGTGTGTGTGTATATATATATATATATATATATATATATATATATAAAATATATGTATATATATATATCTATCTATATATATACAGTATATATATATATATATATATATATATATATATATATATATATATATATATATATATATATAGATCTACCTGGAAACATCGAAAGCTTGAAACGCCAATGAGAACACCGACACTGGAAGACTGACAATGGAAATGATCGACAGTTCAAAAACGCAATGCTGAAAACAGCACGTGAAGCGAGGGCAACTGTGTAAGTATGTGATAGTGACGGACGTTAGGGTTAGGGTCTGGGTAAGGTAAGTGTGCGATAGTGACGGACTTCAGGGTTAGGGTGTGGGTAAGGTAAGTGTACGATAGTGACGGACCTTAGTGTTAGGGTTTGGGTTAAGGTTAATGCATAGATAGTTGTGTATGTAAGGTTTAGTGTAGGTTTGTAAGATTTTTGGTGTGCTTGTGTTGTGTGTGTGTTATTTGGAAAAGGGATTTGTTTTGTTTTGTTGATTGTTGGGATTGTGGTTTGTCGGGCATGTAAACTGTCGTGTTTTTGAACTGTCGGTTTTGTGGTGTCAGTGTTCTCGTTGTCGGTGTTTTCGCATGTCGATGTTTTCAAGCAGATCCATATATATATATAAATATATATATATATATATATATACAGTATATATATATATATATATATATATATATATATATATACACAGAGTATACACATATATATATATATATATATATATGTGTGTGTGTGTGTGTGTGTGTGTGTGTGTGTGTGTGTGTGTATGAATACATATTTCCACAAACATAATTCTGCTGCAGCAGCATGCTTCCTGAATATTTGATGTCTATTGCAACTGGTTGTTCCTCATCAACACGAGAACGTATTTTGTCTTCCACGTATGATTTCATGTCATAAACTTTTTGTGTAATTCCATCTTAATACTAACACAGCTGCAACAACATTTTTCCAGCTTGCAGGAAAACTACAGTTCTAGTTTCCCCCAAAATGTGTTCATTTACTTCATTTTTTTGGTAAATGAAAAGTATGACCATCCATTCTATGCAGTTATGAAATATTTCATAATAGATATTTATAGTCAGTACATCAGTGGATCTTTCAGTGGGCGAACCTGGTAAATAGTTTACTCTTCTTTTGAATGCATGACAATATTATCTTGTGAAAGTGGCAATCTACTTAAAGGATCTACATTGCTATGTGCTCAGTCCAGAATCTAAGCTATTTCCTTCTTATTGCTTCTCAACATTATAGCTTGGCTCAAAATTCTTGGACATAATAGTTATGTTACAGCTGCTGCTAAGTAACACAAATGAAGTAGCTCCTGATTTAATTGAATACAAAATCGCCATATGCAAATGTAATTCTGAAATGTCTTTGCTCCAAAAATCCTTGTTTAACAGGACGATATCAGGGAAATATTTTTAGGGTGTCCAGGCTAGGTTAAAAAATATAGGCATCAACCATATTTATTGGTAAGGAGATGTATCTTGAAATGTAAATTAAACATTGTTCTAATCAATGTGGTTTGGTCTCATAACTAAAAAATAGAAAATGGTGGTGTGCCTTTAAATGTAGCTTTTGGAAATGGTATACATGTATTTATGAAAGGCCAGTACTAAGATTTGTGCAGTTGGAAAGAATTCTATAGATCCAAGGGTGATAACAATTGTAAAAGTTGTATGGCTATGTACTGTGTTGCTTGTATTTCGTGGAATTTCTTCTTCACTGGTAAATCACAAAACAAGACTAAATCAATCGATCACTGAACAACGTTATGTCGTTAAATGTGAAAACATTAACAATGATTTATTTAAACATTTTTGTGTGTCTATACTAGGTAGTATGGTTCAGGAGCATAGAACGATGTGGTAAACTTTTCAAAAAGTTTTGCATTGCTTTGGCAATTGAGACTGGTTGCTAGTAACCACCAGGAATCAAGGAAAATGTAACCACATAATGTGTTTTTAAATCAGATAATTATTCCTATCCAGACATTTTTGTTTTTTATATAAACATGTTATTATTTTTTTTAATTTTTATACCTTAGCTGAAAATGTTTGCCATGTGACTTTCATTTTATTAAAACCTAATCTGTTTTAGCTGATGCAACTCTGTTATGATGAAATGTCTGCGAATGAAATCCCTTAACTTATTTTTTTTATGCAAATAAAAAAAGAATTGTTTCCACTTGCATGTTTTTGTTCTAGTTGGTTTTATATAATATTCAGTAGCTAAAAAGAAGTTGCTTTTATTTTAAATCTGGGGGAGGAACAGTTGCACTGAATAGGCATATATGAAGGAACCCCTTCAAGACTAACCAGAATGCAATTATCTAGCTATGAATCTCTATTGATTCTTGTAAAGATTAAATTGCTGACATATGATATTCAGTTGTAGTAAGTTTTATATTAACTTGCACAGTGAAGGAAGGTAGCCAAGTACAGATGTGGCTTTATAGAACATATTCACTAATTTAATGTGAACCTCTTCTGTATAGTTTGAAAACATTCAGATTTGGTAAGTACACTGATATGCTTATATTAGAGTCAGCTGAAAGACTGAGGTGCATGCTGGGTGTGATAATAATGGATAAGTCACCTGATAAAAGTGGATGGATGAATGTTAATGAATGAAACTTGGAGCAAATGAACAAGACTCATTATTAATGGTAACAGGTATCTTTCTAATGTACATTGAGAAGTGCTATCATCAGCTATAGAAAGGGTATATATATATATATATATATATATATATATATATATATATATATATATATATATATATATATAGCCTTTTGAGTCGTGATCAATTGGACTGTTTCAGGGAATTTTGCTAACTTCCCCAGGGTTGTACTATCTCACTGGATGCTATATTAAGTAAGTTGGTGCAGGAGGTAAAGATAAGGCAGTTAAGTATTTTATTTTATTTATTTTATTTTTTGTATTAAATGTGTTTCTCTAAAATGATCTGTCAGTTAATTGTGATTTAATTGACTGTGCTATAACCACTGAAAAGAGAGCAGAAGTATTTAAAACTGTAAGGGAGGAAAGTTTGTAGCAGAAAGTGCCATCAGCAATGGGAAGTAATATTTATAAAAGATCTGAGGTGCAGAATGGAACACATCAGCAACAATGCAAAATATTACAATTTTGGTTAATGATGCTTACAACATTTATTGTGTAATTATTATTATAAGGTTATGACTGTGACTGTTTTAACCCATTCTGTTTTATTTATTTATTTGTTTTGGACCTTCCAGTTTATCTAATTGTATCTGTTCACATGTCATTTTTTGGCCTTTGGCTATATCATTGGCCAGTTTACCCTGATGGTTGGAGCATTTGAAGGTGGTACTATAAAAGTGGTCCCCAGAACTGTGTAAATCTAAGTGCTTTTAGGGAAAATATCCACTAAATTTAAAACTGCTCCATCTTCAAGGTTTTTGAAGGTATAGATATTTCAGACATAGCATATATATATATATATATATATATATATATATATATATATATATATATATATATATGTACATGTGTATATGTATGTGTGTGTGTGTGTGTGTGTGTGTGTGTGTGTGTGTGTGTGTGTGTATATATATATATATATATATATATATATATATATATATGTAGCAGACGTGGAGATGCAGTTACAGACATGAGGGGGGCAAAAGGGTTATATAGTGCATTCACTATATAACAGTGGCTTTCTCAGTTCACTGTTATTTCTAGAGAATTGCACAAATTTTTTCTCCATTTTTCTGATTTGCACAGGCATGTCATCAGCTTCCTGTAGGGCATTCTGAACAACAAAGTCCATGATTTTTGTAGCCACTGTCTCAACAAAGCCTTTAGCTAGTTATGCATGTCATCTGCGCTGAACAACAATGTCTGTGATGTTTTTGCTTCTTTTTCCATAGAAATCTTCAAAGATGCTAGTTATTTTTCCTGCTCAAACTACTTCAGCTTTCCTGAACAACAAACTGAGTTGTGGAAACAATGCCTTAATTATGTTCTTTATTAGTGTGGTAGCACTTTGCTGCTACATATGTTCTTATACTTGCATAGAGAGTAACAGAGATGCCATTTGCAAGTCGTAGATGTATTTGGATGATGGTGACACAGTTTTTGACATACATGAATATGGTTTATAGCTCTGCCTAACTTCAGTGTTTCTATAATACTATCATTTGTGGGTTCTTTGTTCTTTGGATTAGTAGTATATTAGTCACATTTTGTTCATTGAACCACACAGGTTTGTTAAAATTGTGTTCTCTGAATCCACCTGCCAATGCACATTGCCTTATTGTACTGTATTTTTTGTACTGTGGGAACATTCCTTACTTTGTTATGCTCTGGTAAGTTCTGCCTTCCTAGCATTAATTTATTGTCTTGAACATGAGGTTCCAGGGGTTCCATTCATTATGAAGAATAGGAACCAAAGGACATTTTCAGTTCTGTAAAATTTTTTTTTGTAACATGTTTGCCCATACTACTTACATTAAGATACGTGTATGACTTCACTGTTTCACTGGTCCTGCATTTGATGAAGGACCCTGTTTACAGTACTTAGTTGCAATTTTGTTATTAGCATTTTTAGTAGTAAGATCTGGGCCAGCCTTGCATATAGACAAACTAGGTGACCTCCTAGGGCACCATGCTTTCAGAGGCACTTTTTTCCATTTACTTTTTTTAGAACAGTTTCTTTGTTCTAAAAAAATAAAAAAAAAATAATGTGCTCCTGTCCCGTGTCCTGTGCTTCTGCGCTTGCAGAAAAGAAGGGGACACAGAATAGGCAGAGAAATTAGACAAACAGTTGAAATGAACGTGTATGTAGGAGGCTTTACACAGGATGACAGATCAAATGACATAGCCAGGAGTTGAAAAAATAAGATTTTACTTGATGTTTAAAAGCTTGTATGTTTGTTAGTTGTCTTTTTTCAGGGGGGAGGCCAAATTCCACATGCCAGACACCTGGATGGAGTTTAAATTATCACTGTCAGAATTGTCTGAATTGTCTTTAAGTGTAAAGTATCTATCAGTAGAGTGAAGAAACCTGGTTGGTGTATACCATGGTAAGAAAACTGATAGATAGCTATTTAGTTCAGTGGAAAAGGATATTATGGATATTTCTAAGCTGGAAGTAACTGAGATGATTTTGGAAATTCATTTAGTTTAGTTTTTTAATGCAGTATAATGGTGAGTTGTATTAGAGAGAGTTGTAGCAGATTTCACAACTTTGTTGTATCACTTCGCAAGCATTGTTGTTGTTAGAGTGAAGTTGGAGGAGGCATATACTATGCTGAACAGAAGATAAGCAGTTGCAGATGCAGTGTCTAGGCATCTTTTGTGAGGAAATGGTCTCTAGAGGGTTCTTTGTTTTAGATTCTTTTTAAGATTAACTGAAAATGAAGGTCATATTTTAGGGCTGAGTCTAGTGACTCCAAATAATTTCGTACTAGAGATAAGATCTAGGCCGATATGGTGGGCTGAGAATATTTTGTTGTAGTATTGATGTGGAGAGCATCAGCTTGATTTTGAATTTAGTATAAGTGGAGGTTGTTTGAGCCCGGTTTTCAGTAATAGGAAAAAGAGCTTTTATGACATGGCTTGTACTTTTGTTAAACTAGGGGCAGAGCAGATGATTCTGGAATCATCCTCATACTGGATAATGGTTAGCAGCTTAGCAGCCTTGTATGGTTATTGATAAAAGTATTGAACCGCTGCAGGCCAAAAATGGAGCCTTAAGGGACACTTATGTTTTACTGGGAGATAGGAGGAGAAGGAACTTTGCCATTTGACAGGTTAATGCCTATTTGTAAAATAGTCACGCATCCATTTAATGGAGAAGCTTGAAAGGTTCAGGTCAGCTAGGACAATAAGGATTTTCTGGTGGGAGACTGAATCAAAAGCTTTTGAGAAGTTGAGAAAGGTTGCAGAGACAATGTTACTATTATTGTTATTTCCATTAAATGAATTGAGAAATGGCAGCAGTGGGAGGCAGTATGTTATTTTGTAATAGATAATGAAGTAGCTGGTGATGAACATGCTTTTCAGGGTCTTGGACAGAGGGGCCAGAATGGCAGTGGGTGGGTAGTTCCCAAGTCATATGAATTTACTGCCTTTTTGGAGGGGTGTGTGAAGACTGGTAGAGAAGGGTGAAGGCTGCCAGCCTAGCAAGATAGAATATTGCAGATAAGTCTGTCATTTGTAAATATGAATGTAAACTACAGGCTTGTTGTCTTAAATGTAAATAAATACTATTACATGTGGAACTGGAAATAAATGTGACAACAGTGCACTCTACTGATCAAAGTAAATCATGTGGTGACCCTTTTAAGTAGCAGTGGTGCTGAACATTGCTAGATTTAAACATGTAAATGCATTTTTATTGCTCTGTTCCTGACCAGCTGCAAGATAACAAAGGGAGATGTTAAGAATGTAAATGCAGTTAATGTGTAGCCTGGGAACATCAGGAAAGTGTAAAAAGATGATATAATGTTTATCAGAACTGCAATTGCAATTTAAAGAGAGAGAACCAGAAGGCATTAAACATCTTTGTCTTGACTATCCAACTCACAGCACTCTGCCTTGCTCTATGTAAGTAAGTTATTTTAGAAGTGTGTTTTCTTTTAGGAATAACTAGACATTAGAAAGATTAGACTAAGTGTTTTTCTGTGATGTCAGAACTGTACTACTGATTTATTTTAAGTATTTTTGTGTGATCTCTGAACTCCTGACTAGCACTGACTATATAGTAGAAAGTATTGTCTTGTGGTTTTAATTATTTATTATTACGTTTTTAAAACCTTTTAACTGTGGCTGGTTTGTGTAGAGATAATTTAAGCTCTTTAGAGTACTTGTATGCCTTTGATAAAACTGTACAAAGCCACTCATAAGCTTTGACTGTTTAGTCACATCTACCAATTGGATAATAATATTACACAGTAATAATTGGACACCCTTTTAAGGGCCTTTGGGGTGCTGATAAATATTAGTGGGTGGTGGCAGCTGGTACTACCATATAGTCTGGGAGAAAGGGGCACAGCTGGAGAACCTGTGCCAGCCTTCCCCAGGAGTAACTGTATGGTTGTATAAACTCTTATCTCAAACTGCATGTGTGTGTGTGTCAGCTACCTGGGCAGGGACACAAAGCACTGGTTGGACAGAGAGGGTGCTAGAGGTTTTAGCTTGCCCACTAGGCTGAAATTTGGACCCTATAGCTGTGCCAGTGGGGAGTCTTACTGAGGACCTTGAGAGAAAGGGAGCGACCAGCCCCAGACTGACTGTGATCTCTGTGTGCTGTTAAGGGAAATTGCACTTTACTGTGTATATTTGTTATCCTTTCCTCATCAAGACTGAGGCTCCTTGATTGCTTGGCCAGGGCACGGGTGTCACATATTAATCCCCACCCCCCGGAGAACTCAAGCTAGTTTTTCAAGTGACCTTTGAGAAACGCTGCTTGAGAGGGTCAGGTCTATTTGAGTATATCTTACCCCCTTCCCTGTCTTGAGAGCCCATCTGCATTGGCATTGCTACTCCCACTGTGGTGCTGCACTGACATATCATATGCTTGCAACCCTAGGGTCCATCTTAGCAACTTGGCATTTTGCTGACTGGCTCTGTTTAACGATGTTAAAGGGTTGTGATCTGTCATTACCATGAATTTTCTTCCATACAGATAAGGCTGAAGTTTCTGCAGTGCCCACACTATGGCTAGACATTCCTTTTTTACAGCTGCATAGCATTCCTGCCTGGGTTGGAGCCTACAACTGAGATAAAACACTGGGTGCTCTTCCCCCTTTGAAGAAATCTGGCTAAGTACAGCCCCCACCCCATGGTTTGATGCATCCACCTGCACAACTAATTATTTGCTGTAATCTGGACTGGCTAAAACAGGGGGTCCTCCCAAATATTCTTTAAGCTTCTGGAATGCATGCTCACATTCTGGGGTCCACACTACCTTATCTGGCCTGTTCTTCCTTGTCAGGTCTGTGAGGGGAACAGCTATGGTACTGTAACTGGGGACGAACTTTCTGTAGTACCCTGCTGTCCCTAAAAATGCCCTCACCTGCTTTTTGGTAACTGGTGCAGGCCATGCCTGAATAGCTTCCACTTTGGCAGGTTCTGGACTTATCTTACCACTCCCCACTCTATGTCTTGGTAGGAGACTTCTGCCATACCCACCTGACATATGCTCAGCTTAATGGTCAGCCCTACCCTCTGTAGTCTGCCCAGCACCTCCCTGACATGCTGAAGGTGTTCTGGCCAGGAATGGCTGTAGATGGCAATGTCATCTAGGTAAGCAAGGGCAAACCCTCCTGCTCCTGCTAGGATATGATCTACCAGCCTCCGGGACATCACTGGGGCATTCTTCATCCCAAAGGGCATCTTTGTGAACTCATACATGCCAAAAGGAGTCACAAAGGCTGACTTCTCTCTAGCACTGGGAGTCAAGGGCACCTGCCAGTAACCCTTGGTAAGATCAATGGTTGTAAGATACTTAGCCCCACCCAGCTGCTCTAGGGCCTCATCTGTACTAGGCATGGGGTAAGCATTTGACTCTGTGTGACTATTTAATTTCCTGTAGTCCACACAGAACCTGGTGCTGCCATCCTTCTTTGGCACCAGCACCACTGGGGAGGCCCAGGGACTGTTGGACTCTTGAATCATCCCTAGTTCTAACATCTCCTGTACCTCCCCCCTCAGAGTCTGTCTGACTCTCTCAGGCACTCTATAAGGGACCTGCCTAATAGGCCTTTGGGGTCCTGTATCCACCTGGTGGTGCACTAGGTGGGTGCACCCTGGTTTCCCAGTGAACATGTCCCTGAATTCCTGCAACACTGCTTGGATTTCTCGAACTGGGTAGGAGATTGCTGCTGGGACATTGCTACCCCTTCCACTGAGGTGTCAGCCTGAGCCTCACTGAGATCAGTCACCAGATCTCCCTCAGACTCCTCCTGCAATCCACTGCAAATGCTCAGCACAAGGGCCTCCCTATCATTATAAGGTTTCATCATGTTGACATGGTACAGTTTGTGCCCCTGACTTCTGCCTAGCAGTTCCACCATGTAGTTAACATCACTTACCTTTCTTACCACCTTGTAGGGACCCTCCCAAGCTGCTTGCAGCTTATTGTGTCTGACAGGAATGAGAACCATTACCTGCTGCCCCACAGCATACTCTCTAGCTCGAGCATTCCTGTCATACCACACCTTTTTCTGTTGTTAGGTTTCTGCCAGGTTCTCCTGGGCCAAGCCATGAGTTCCCTGAGCTTTGTTCTGAGGTTTAGGACATGTGCCACAACAGACTCCTTGTGAGGCTCACACTTACCTTCCCACTCATCTCGAATTTAATCTAGAGGTCCCCTCACCCTATGCCAATACAGCAACTCAAAGGGTGAAAAACCTGTGGATTCCTGGGGAACCTCTCTGTAAGCAAACAACAGATGGAGCAAATATTTGTCCCACTCCCTCTTAAACTGATCTGCAAATATCTGTAGCATAGACTTGATTGTATAGTTTAACCTCTCAACAAGAACATTAGTCTGGGGATGGTAGGGAGTGGTCTTCATGTGCTTCACCCCAGAGGGCTACCACAAGCAAGCCAGCAGGTCTGACAAGAAATTGGCAACTCTGTCAGTCAGTATTTCTTTTGGGAAACCTACCCTGCTGAAAATATCTAACAAAGCATTTGCCACCTTCTTTGCCTCAATGGAGGACAAAACCACTGCCTCGGGGTATCGTGTAGCATAATCCGCTATCACTAGGATATAATTTTTCCCTGTGGAACTTGGGGTATACATAGCCTAATCAGCAATATGTTTGTGATTTTGTTTCACTGAGGAAGGCTGGGTAGCTGAAACCGGACTGAATAAAGAAATATTCTAGTTTACTTTATCTACAAGTGTCTTATGTACTCTTTATGCTGGCCTTTGGTGTTTTTACTCAGAGGACACACAATATCTATAGCTACCCTCTGAAATGGCTCCTCAATCACAGGCAAAGGCATCAAAGGAGCTCTCACCTTGTCTCCTGCCTTGCCTACCTTTTGGGACTGCTCACAGGTCTTGCAGTACCCTGTTACATCTCTGGAAATTCCAGGCTGATAGAAGTTTTGCATAATATGCCTCTTTGTACGTTTTATGCCCATATGACCTGCATAGGGAATATCATGGGCTATGGCTAGAAGCGCCAGATGGTAGGCTCTAGGCACTACCAACTGCTGTACCCTCTCACCTTCTAGCCATCCCTCAGGGGTCCACTCTCTGTATAATAACCCTTTGTCCCAGTGTACAGATTCCCCCTTTCCTTGAGAATCAGGTGCCTCCCTAGCTACCTACCTCAGGCCTTGCAATGTAGGGTCTGAGAGATGAGCCTGTCTCAACTCTGTCCTTGTAACCCTTCACAGCTCCCCTTGCACAGGAAGTCTGGCATCCTCTGACAATGGTGCCTCACTGTCAGCCTGGGTACTACTACTCACCTCTACCTTTGCAGTCACTCTGTCCAAGGGATTATCAGTACCCCCAAGCAGCTGTGTCTCACTTTCAGGCTCACTGCTACAGGGTAGCTCCATCCCTGAAGTAACCACCTCACCAGTCCTGGCTGCAAGTATGTGGTCTGTCTGGAACTAGCCCAGGCTACTAGACCACATGCTTGTCTCCAAGCCTGACTGCGTGTAACTGCACAAGCACAGGGTACTGCCCTATCAAAATCATTCCCTATCAGGACATCTGCAGGTATATCCTCAAACACACGTACTTGCTGGCTTCCTTTTCCACCCTCCCAGTCAAGGTGAATCCCTAGCCAAAGGTATTTGGAATGTGATTCCTCCTAAAGCCCTGACTGGAGTAGACTGCCCAGGCAAGTAGTGCTCCTCTGTAACCATTGCAGGCTTTACAATGGTTATATCAGAGGCTGTGTCTCTCTCTTGGCAATGGCCTCTTTACTATTCACTACAATAGGATATAGCCTCTGGTGGTAGTTTGGTACCCTTGTTGTCCCAAGACAACTTACGATTGGCATTTTGTCTTTCCAACTTACTGGCTCCCTCACCTTTGGTTCCCCACCTTGTCTCCATGGACACCTGTATGCCACATAACCCCACTGGTTGCATTCAACTCATTTAACCCTAGCTCCTGGACATGTACCTGGACTAGTGGCTTCCCCTGCTACTGGTAGATTCTGTTGGGGCAGCCTGTGCTGCCCACCATGGGTTCCTTTAGACCCATGAGCAGTACTGGGGGTCCCCTTCCTGTGCAGAGCTGCCCTGCTTGCTAGGTATAGGTCTCCCTTCTTCCCCAACTCCTCTGAAGTAGCACACTGTCCATCTGCTAACCAGATCCTCATGTCCTCAGGCAAAGTGCTAAGGGCTTGTTCCCTCACCAAAAGGTCTACCAGCCCTTCAGAAGTGGTGACCTGACATCCACTCACTCAGCAATGAAAATAAATGCTCAGTTCAGCAACATATTCACACACTCTTTCATCTGCCTTGCGTCTATGCTCACGAAACTTTTTCCTATACATTTCAGGTGTTAGCTTAAAACATTCTAACAAGTAACTTTTAACTGCAGTATAATCAAAACATGCAATATCAGACATTTTTGACAAAAAAGTTACAGCTTTTCCATGGAGTAAGGTGGTCAGGCACTGTACCCAGAGCCCTTGGTCAACTTCATACTGTTTACATACCCTCTCAAACATATGAATGAAACTATCAAAATTATCCCCCTCTTTAAACTGTGGAAGAAATTTACTGACCTTTTGTGCTTCTGGGGTTCAGTTACTCCCTTCCCCATTACCTCCATGACTCTGGCGAAGAGTCAGCATCTCCTTCTCATGCTGCCTCTGCCTCTCTTGTTCCTCAGCTTGCAGACATAACAGTTTCTCATTCTCCTCAGCCTGCAAACATCACAGTCTCTCATTTGCTTCTAATTCCACATGCCTGGCCTCCAACTCAAGTCTCTTTAGCTCCAGCTGGATTTTTAAGTCCACTGCAGAAAGGTTGAGCTGTCCATTCTCTGAGGGAATTATATCGCCACTGACAGTCTGATTGTCCTCCTGGTTGCTGTTTTCTGATGCAGTTGTAACCAAGGCTGCAATCAGGTCTGCCTTAGTCAGGTTTCCATGCACCAGTCCCCTAGTCTGGCACATCTCCACCAGCTGGCTCCTTGTCAGCTTTCTATACACCTCTGCTCATGCTGCCTGCTCACCCTGACTAACTAAGCTAACAAAAGAAATAAAACAATTGTGATCTTAACTCTGAGTATTCACTGCATGGCTGTTTTAGAGTACAACCCCCCCTTCAAAGCTCACTGTACACAAGCTACAGGATTCACTCTACCCACACCACTAGCCAATTAGTATTTGCTAACTAATTAATATGTGATGTGGATATCCCACCGCTGCCAAACAATTAATATGTGAGGATATCCCAACCACTGCCACCAATTAATATGTGAGGATATCCCAACCACTGCCACCAATTAATATGTGAGGATATCCCAACCACTGCCACCAATTAATATGTGATGCCCATTCCCTGGCCCAGAAATCAAGGAGTGTCAATCTTCACCACTAACATCTGAGAGGGCGTCTCATATATGAGGAAAGGATAACAAATACACACAGTAAAGTGCAATTTCCTTTAAGAGCACACAGTGATCACAGCCAGTCTGGGGCTGGTTGCTCCCTTGCTCTCCAGGTCCCTAATAAGACTTCCTACTGGCACAGCTGTAGGGTACAGATCTCAGCCTAGTGGGCAAGCTAAAACCTCTAGCACCCTCTCTGTCGAACCACTGCTTCATGTCCCTGTCCAAGTAGTTGACACACAGACACACATGCACTTTGAGATAAGAGTGTATATATATATATATATATATATATATATATATATATATATATATATAGGGTCTATATCAGATTGCCGAATGCCGACAACGTTGAATGTCAAAAAAAAAAACACTCAAAACCCAAAACAAAAAAACAAAACAAAACAAAAAAGCTTCATGCAGGGGGGCAAGCCCCCCTGCACCCCCAGACCCCCCCGCTACTTAAGTATACCAACTCTGAAATTGCACTACAGTGCAGTAAAGGGAAATCTTCCCGCACTCTATGGGGATCTCCGTTATACGTTTTGATGTTTTTACACTTCGAACTTTTAAGTTTGAAGTTTAGTGCTTCGAACTTCTCAGCATTCGACATTATGATATATATATATATATATATATATATATATATATATATATATATACATATATATGTATATATATATATATATATATATATATATATATATATGTAGGGTCTATATTGAATCAGTGAACGCTTAAAAATGTGAACGCTGATTCATCGACCCTATGTAAGCGAAAGCTTACAATCCTGAGCACCCGGAACAGTGATTTTTTTTCCCAGGGAAAAAAATCACTGTGCAGGTTTTGGGAGTTGTCATTTCCTCCACTGTGGTGCAATCTCAGAGTTGATATATTTAAGTAGGGAGGTGTGGGGGGGCTTATATACTGTTTTAAGATTTTTTTTTTTTTTTTTTTTTGTGGAATAGCAGTTTTGTTTCCCCTGGGAAAAAAAAATTGCTATTCCAAGTGTTCGGGATTGTAAGCTTTCACTTAAATAGGGTCGATGAATCAGAGTTCACTTTTTTAAGAGTTCGCTGATTCAATATAGACCATATAGATAGATATATATATATATATATATATATATATATATATATATATATATATATATATATATACACACACACACATACATTTATTATATTATATATTGTATTATATTATATTATGTTATATTATACAATGACTGTTCATTAATATTCAAAAACAAGCACGCTGATTGGTCAGCCCAACCACCATGCCCATAGTGAATCCGAGACTATACCAATGGAAAAAGGTCCAGTCTCCCGGATCTTTTTCTATTAGTATTTCTCGTAATTTTTCGATTTTTCTTTCTTTTTTTTAACAAAAATAGAAAACGGAAGACGTCAAACTAATGAGAGAGACAGCACAGACAAAAATAAAAGGATAATCAGGTATGTCCTACAAAACTAAAGAAACTTACCTGATTATCCTATTATTTTGTCTGTCCTGGCACTCCCAAATGTTAAAAGTGTCCAGGTTTCTATTTTTCTTTTCAATAAAAAAAAAAAAAAAAGCAATGAAGAACTTCTTTTCTCCCTTGCTACCCTTACACAGCACTAATGTTCTGCATAAGCGTGGGAACACAAGTCCCATATACATGTGCAGTACATCAGAAAAAGCCCCAGGATACCAGAAAAACACAGAAGGGTACCACAGAGGCATTATACAAAGACAATATTTAAGAAAAGTAAATGTCATTGTATAATAGTAATAACTTCGTGGTATGGTATATTGAAATTTGAATCTTCAATATATCACACTGAAATTGTCGGTTATTGCTTAATTATATTATGTTATATTATATTATATTATATTGGGTCTATATCAGAAGCTTGAGTTTTCAGAAACTTCAAATTCATATTATTGAGATGATATGATTGAGTTTCTGAGAACTCGAACTTCAAAAACAACTTAAATCTACCTTTCTTCTACATTTTTGCAGGGAGACACGCCCCTCTGTACCCCTCATGTGGGGGCCTGCACCCCTCACACCCCCTGCATATTATATATACCAACTCTGGATCGCACTACAGTGGGGAAAAGGGTAAATTCCCTGATTTGCACTTTACCACGATCTCTATTCAAAAGCTTTGAATTTTTGAAAACTTAATCACAATTGTCTCTACAATATGAATTTTGAGTTTCTGAAAACTCGAGCTTCTGATAGGGACTCATTATATTATATTATATTATATTATATTACATTATATTATATTATATTGTATTGTATTGTATTATATTATATTATGTTATATTATATTGTTATGTTATATTGTATTATATTATGTTATATTATATTATATCATGTTATGTTATGTTATGTTATATTATGTTATATTATATTATATTGTATTGTATTATATAATATAATATAATATATTATATTATATTGTATATTATATTATATTATATTATGTTATATTATATTATATTATATTATAGTATATTATATTATGCTGTCAGTAAAGGCTTTACTCTCCAAGCCCAAGCCTACATACACCCCTTAAAATAACCTTGGGTAATAAATTGTCATATATATTTGGGAAGGATTCCTAAGCTTATAAAAGCCCTTGGGGTTGTTAGCTTGTTATACAACTATAAACCTATGAGAAAAATTATGCAGTTAGGTAAATGTTACCATTTGTGCATATTACTGGCAGTGATCAACCACATATTTTGATAATATTTCTCTTGTTTTGTGTTTTATGTGGAACAACCTGGATTGGAATACTTTGATGTGTGGCAACTTGTTTGTGTGGACTGTGGATGTGAAATAATATTACAATAATATTACATAGCCATCAGGTATAGCAGTTATAACTGCTGGTTGGGGGTTTTGGTGGGCTGGATGAAAGTAAAGGTCCCTGTTGTCATTTGTTCAGTTTAAACAGACACTATCTGGCTTTATGTATCTGTGTGAAGAAAGATAGACTACTTTATTGGACATGTTATATGCACAAACAGAACGGGTATAATTGTAACTTTTTTCTGTGGAGGAAAATGATTTACTACCTGCTGCTGTTTGTTTATTATTTTGATTTTTCAGGACTAATGTGATTATGTGAAGTAATGTGTAATATTTTAATGGGTGGCAACTGTTTGGAACAAAGGTGAAACACATTACACTGTCATCCTCTTTCATCACAGACATCTCAACTGTACATAGAAGTGTAACTGCTTGCTGGGAGTTGTCTGGATGAAAGTAACTGATCCTGTTGTCTCTTGCATAGTTTAACAGACATCTCACAAAAAAAAAAAAAAAAGCAAAGGATAAATGCATCAGAGAATACTCATAAAAATGTTTCAAGGTTCAGAGGGCTGGCCGCCCCCCACACACCAAGGTTTTAAAAGTGGATTTTGACATGGACTTAGAAAAGATATCTGCCCTGAACCTCACCTCATCTAAAACCAGCCCTGCTAATAGGTGAACACAGAAGGTCACTGTACTTGTTTGTATGGGGGTAGGGGACAAAGACATTATTTCTTTAACATTCCTCCCAAACCTCAGAGGTGATCATATCTTGTGTTGGGCTGTGGAAAGTGTGGTCATTATTTCTTTCATTTATAGCTTGTATAGGTACACTATACTGTCTAGATGTAACAAATTGGAGACACTATTGTAATTATTGTTATTTTCTATCATTTTCCTCACAATCAAACATCTGATGCATATACAAGTGCCTGTCTTTTGAGGGACAGTAAATAAGCATGCTGTTTATAAATCTCTGACATCAAATATGTTATATATTTTTTCAGTTTTGTCCCAGTCTGACATCAGAAGGATACAAAGAAGGTGGCTGATTTTTGGGGGTAGGGGTGAGGAGATATGCTGTATATAAATGTGACAGTAGCAGCTTGAAATATATGTTTGTGAGCATTTGTGCCTTAAATTTTAATCCCAATTTGACAACAGTTAGAGATACACAGAAAGTGACAACCCATTCCCAGATATGGTATATGTATCCTCCCAAGCATTTGTTTTCTCACTTTATTACAAACTGCTATTTGGTCAGCTTTGTGCATTAAAACTTGGATGCAGCTTTATTTCTTCTTTGAAATAAAAAAGTAAGATTGAATTTATTTTCTTTACACATGATTTTTGGTCAGATCATCATTGGATCGCAAGTTTGGGAAAAAAGCTCTAAAATGCTCTGCAGAGTATTCATAACCCCATGGCATCTGTGTGCCTAGTAGCTCCCAAACCTCCAGCTTAATTTAGCTAGTACAGAGTAGTCTTGGTCATTAGGGTTTGTTGAAAGGATGCAGAAAAAAAGCAAAGTTGAAGAGTACACCTGAGTTTCTTCCCTTAATCATGTTTTTATTCAGATCATTGATGGATGAAAAGGTTGTTTAAAAGAACTCTAAAAGTTATTTCACAGCATCTGGAAATGTCATGGCTTAATACAGTTATTTTGTAGTTTTGGTCAGTTAGGAAGTGCTAAAAGGATGCAGAAAAAAGCTTTAAGAGTAAGACTGAATTTTTTTATCATGTTTTTTTTCAGCAATCATTGGACTAAAAGTTTATTTTAAAAACTCTAAAATGCAGTTCAGAGCATTTAGAACCCCCATAGCTTATGAGGGCCTTGTTGACCCCAGACCTGTGGCTTAATTGCATATATTTTCTCTGCAGTTATCAGAGTGCAGTCTTGCTTAAATGTTGAAAGAATAAATAATTACAGGGAAAACAACTGAAGACAAACCACAGGAAAAATGAAAAAAGTAATCTGGGTGGTAGAAACATGTCAGGATGGGCTGGGCAGTGGGGGGCACCATGGAGCCTTTTCACCTATGGTACCAGTTTACCTAAGGCCATCCCTGGGCAAGAGTGCTGTCTTTATTTTGTTTTCTGTCATTTCATCAACTGTTATATTGAGCAGGATCTAGTCCAGACAGATTTTTAAATCTTCTTTATTGGTCTTGACACATCACTTTATAGTTACAGTTACTGTGTATACTCTACATCAACTACTAATTACCTTATTTTAATTCTTTAGTTAGGCAGATCATTTCAACAGTTCTCACAGTCTACCTTGCTACCATGTTCTTTTGTTAGTGCTACTAAAAGCAGACAGTGTTATGGCTGCATATATCTCATTGCCAGGACATTTTGGTTTAAAATTGAGTATAGGCTCAAACCTAGCTGTGGTCCAAGCTCAGCTGGTCTTTCAGTTCCTTGAGGAGTCAGAAAAGAGGGTGGGAAGAAATGGCTTGTTGCTGGCACACAATTTCAGCAGGTAGAGGTTTATCCCTATGATCAGGCACATACCCAGTGATGGAGACACTGCTGTAATGTGCTGCAGATTGTGGTTAGCATTTCAACACTGAAGGGGGCTGTGAAGTAACATGCAGTCATGTGCTTGATATCAGTAACTTCACTTAGGGCATACAAAAAAGGTTTGCACAACAGTGTCTGGCTGCTCTGCTTTGACCCACCTGCCCTTACTAACATGCCACTAGCACAGTCCCAGCCCTGGGGGAATAGCATCAGGGATATTAAGGTAAGAGATGCTATAGGAACAGCCCTAGACTACAGCTGATGGCCAGTGTGATGGCATGCAACTGGGAGTAAAAATAATTCACAACATTACTGTACCAGTATTTCTTTAACCTAGCTATTCCTCAGCATTAGTAAACATCGACACTACTTCCATAGAAAATACCTTCAACACTGCTGGGAAGGTCAAGTTGTATTTCTGTTTGTCATTCATAGTCCATGATGGGTGAATAGTTAGGTACCCTGTGCCCTATTCAACCTGCTACAGTAAATCCCCCTCAGCTTCCATAAGTGCTGTACCAAAATAATTCTGGGTTTACTGTACAACCTGCCTGATAGAGTCAATAGCAACAAAAGCACCTTTTCAGTTTTTAGTGGTGATTTTGTGAAGCCTGCCTATTGAACCATCTGAATCTGGTTCCTCTTATCTTTCCAGCACCCCAGGCAATCATAAATTCTTCCTATAAGCCATATCCTCCATTACACTGAATTGCTGATCCACGTTTTCAGCTTGGTCATTATACTTCACCATTCTGTTTTGTATTTGCATCCTCTGTTGCATACTCAGCTTTATAGTAGCCTATTGCGTGCCAAGAAACTCAATATTGTCAGCTCCTACTACTTGTAATCTCCTTATATGCCATTAACAGTATTCCAGAAATATGCCACAAGCCAAATTTCACTTCTTGCAAACTTCTCCTTTCTTCTCTATTATTCACCCAAATCATTTTTGTCATCTATAGTATACTGCAGAGGTAGCCTATCATTCCTTGAATCATTTTTGTCATCTATAGTATACTGCAGAGGTAGCCTGCCGCACCTCAAATCATTTTTGTCATCTATAGTATACTTCAGAGGTAGCCTGCCATGCCTCAAATCATTTTTGTCATCTATAGTATACTGTTCAAAAAGACAGAAAACTCTTGCACAAACACCAACTGGTAATCCGAAAAAGTCAGGATACAAGGATTACGAACCAGGCGTTGAGTAAAAGTCCTTTAATTTAACAGCTTCATCAGCACACCGTTAAAACATACAAATACTTCCAAAATGTAACGTCTTTTTTTTTTTTTTTTTTTTTTTTTTTTTTTTTGAGTAAAAGTCCTTTAATTTAACAGCTTCACCAGCACAGCGTTAAAACATACAAATACTTCCAAAATGTAACGTCAAGCGCTTTCACCCGGGCCCTCCCAGGCTTTCTCAAGACATTTTTACATAGGTTGGTGGGTTAATTTATACTACCCTTATACAACCCCGTTTTTAGAAAATACTGATACGGGAGGAATTACCAACGCAGACGCTGGGAGTTTACAACAAGTGAGAAGCAAGCGAGGAGCCAATCAGACCAACATGGCTGGGACAGACAGAGACTTTAACTTTAACAAATGGACAAATAAATGTTTTTCTTTTGGGCAAGGTATGGTACAATCTTGAGATAGTGTAAATAATAATTTAGAAACAAAACTTAAAGATTTCAACAACAAATTATATTCTTATAAAGCAACTAAGCTTGAAATTGACTATTTGTCCGAATGTGTAAAGGTAAAAAGAGTCCCTAAGGGACTACGTATTGCCAGATTTCCTAATAATGCTTTACCAGGTACGGAATTGTTTAGAGAGTTAACAGCCCTATTTAATAGAACGGGAATTGAAATGTTGGAGCTGATGATCAAAGATTATGAAGCTAAAGCTTCAGCATTGTTGGGGGAGGTTAATGATTTAAACAACACTATTGTTAAAGACACTATGTTCAATGGCATAAAAAAAGATTATGAAGGCACATTTAAGGAAATCGACAGTCATTGTGTACGGATTGTCAATAGAAAAATAAAAAAGTTAGAGCGAGACTTGCAGGAGTATAACACAGGGCAGGCATATAAAGTGTATGGTAGAAGTAGATGGGCATGGGACCAGAACCTTAACAATAACTATATTGAAAACGAACAAGACAATGTTTTCAATGAAGGTTTTGATGAACAGGCCCCGAGAAGGAGTGAAAGGCTGGCGCAGAAGTCCAACCAGCAGTCAAACCAAAATAGGTTAGGCCAGCAGGATTTTCAGTTCGGTCAGGGGAGGCAGAGAAGCAGACAAATGAGTACTCATGCCAGGAGATGGAATCCCCCAAGGAGACAATAATTGAGGAACTATATAATATTGTCACTGAAAATGACAACTTGCACAATTTGCATTGTAATGTTGTTAAGAGAGGGAATTTCTCTATATTTAATTATACAAAAATGGAAGTTAATAATTTGTTTTTTGAAGTTTTTACCAAGGGACTTCACTTTGTTCCAAACAGTTCTATAAACATACCCAAGACTATTTTAGACTTGAAGCTCTTCACAAGGCAACTGAATATAACTGTGAGTTTAAAAGAGAACCTAGAACATAGAGACAAACTCTACAGGAAAAGCACATGGAATCCCCCGTTACACCCTGTCCTCAAAACATTTGAGGAAATGGTAGAAGCAGAAATCAGAAATGTATGTATTAAAGACATGTCAAAAAGCAATAATTTTTCTGATGCATCCTACAGATTGATTAAGGAACTGAATAGTGAAGGAATTAGAGTAATGAAAACAGACAAAGGGGGGGGTAGTGTTTATGTATCAGCATGACTACGAAGCCTCTTTACATTTATATTTACATGACGTTGAGCAGTACAACCAGGTGTCAGTAAATGAGAGGAATGTTGCATACGCTAAGATTAAGTATATGCTGGAGGATAATTTATACCAAGGTGTAATAAATGAACAACTATACAACTACCTATTGGTTTCTAAACCAGTTACTCCTATTATGTTTGGTATCCCCAAAGTGCACAAAGGGCTACAACCATTGTTATTTAGACCAATTGTAGCAGGTGCTAAGGGGATTACTGAACCGCTAGGGAAATTTGTGGATGCAACATTGAAAAAGTATACAACATCTTTGAAATGCTTATGTAAGGACTCCTGGGAATTTTTACGGAGTGTTAGGAAGGAATTTTACCAGGAAACCAAATACATGGTCACAGTGGATGTAGTGGAATTATTTCCAAGCATTCCACATGAAATCGGTTTAGCATGGTTTAACGAGATGTTGGCAGAACACTCAATGTTGGGAGGTAAAATGATAGCATTGCTTGTTGAATTAATGGAAGTTATTTTGAATAATAACTTTGTCTTTTTCTGTGGGGAATTATTCCGACAGAAAAGAGGTGTGGCGATGGGGACTCCCTGTGCTTCTGCCTATGCTAACATTGTGTTAAGTTACTGGGAGTCAAAATTTGTATTTAACACGCAGTGGGTTGAACATCTTGTACACTACCACCGCTACCTGGATGACATCTGTATATTATGGAAGGGTAGTTTAGAAGAGCTGGAACAATTTATTGAATACATTAATGGTAGCACAGAGTTTTTAAAATTTACGTGTAACATCAGTGCAGATAGTTTGCAATATCTAGACGTAGATTTACGTAAAAATGTGGAAAAGGGTTGCTTTATGTCGTGTATATATAGAAAAAATAGTTACTCTAACATGTTCCTGCATTATAACAGCAATCACCCTTTATTTCAAAGAAAAGGAGTTATTAAAGGACAAATCATCAGGGCAGCTAGAATGTGCAGTGAAGAAGCTTTATTCAACGATGAGTGCCTATTTTTGAGAACATTGTTCGAAGAGAGGGGGTATCCCACACAGTTAATAGATACAATAACACGAGAGGTAAAAGGTCAGGGAAAAGACAAATACTTCCCTTTACTAGGAGAGGAGCGTAGAGATGAGCAGAGCAAGATTGGTAACAAATTAAAAAAACAAGGGTGTCTTTTTGTTCATACAAATTGCAATGAAAGCTTGTCAGTGGAAAGGGTTATTGATAAATATTGGCCAATTGTAACCATGAATGAAGAATTCAAGAAAACACTTGGTAGTAGACCTCAGTTTGTGAGAAGGAGAAATAAGAATTTAAAGGAATTGCTGGAAACAAACCACGATACAAAACAAGTAGAGAGGCATCGTAAAAGTGGAACATTTAGATGTAACACCTGTAGACAGTGCCCTAATATTATCAATAAAAAAGGTTTCTATTTGAATTCAAGAAAAATTTATATAAAATCCCCGGCGTACTTTAATTGTAAGGCGAAGGGAGTAGTGTATTTAGGGTTATGTCAACACTGCCAAAGTTTTTACATAGGGAAAACGGAGAGGACGCTAGCAAAAAGAGTGTATGAACACCTCTATGAAATCAGTAAAGGGAAGGAGACTAATGCATTTTTTAAGCATTCATTGACCTGTGAGGGTATGGAATTAAGGTTCAATAGTACTGGAACAAGTGCATTCTAGCCCCAGAGGAGGAGACTGGGAAACATCATTAGAGTACAAGGAACTGCTTTGGCAGGTGAGGTTAGAAGCTGCAAAACCCCCTGGGCTTAATGGGGCTATTAGTATTGCCAGTTTATTAAAAATTAGAAGAGCGAAGTTATAAAATAAGGTGTTGGAACAAGTATTATTCAAACAAATTAGATGGTCAGGTGCTAAGACAGGGAATTTTAACTGTTTTGAGTACCTTTGGAATCAGGATTAATAAAGACACAAGTATAGGAGGTTGGTCATGTAATGTCAATATTATTCTAAGATGTAGAAGGTTACAAATGTTTATGCAAGACCACAACAATTTTTTAAGTGGTCAATTTTTAACTTTTAATGCTCAATCTTACAATGTCATACTTGATATGTGACAAAATGTTATAAAATGTTATAGAACCTATACAGTTTTAATATTAGTTAGTTTTTGACTGTTGGTAGATCACAAGGTTTCTAGGAAGGTTTTAATCGGAACTTTTAAATGTATATAAATGTTCGTGGCATTCACAGTCTTTTTAACTTCCCTAGCAGAATGTATTATTTTTTGTATTAATGGTAGGACGGAAGAGTTAATTATACATTTTGTGACAGATACAAAGCATAATATTGTAAGGGTAGGACTATGGTACTAAGGTTCTATTTCTTTAACTACAAGTGTGATAATAGAATAATTGAAAGTCAATTAAAGGATTTGGGTTTGGTAAGGGTAGTATAAATTAACCCACCAACCTATGTAAAAATGTCTTGAGAAAGCCTGGGAGGGCCCGGGTGAAAGCGCTTGACGTTACATTTTGGAAGTATTTGTATGTTTTAACGCTGTGCTGGTGAAGCTGTTAAATTAAAGGACTTTTACTCAAAAAAAAAAAAAAAAAAAAAAAAAAAAGACGTTACATTTTGGAAGTATTTGTATGTTTTAATGCTGTGCTGGTGAAGCTGTTAAATTAAAGGACTTTTACTCAACGCCTGGTTCGTAATCCTTGTATCTATAGTATACTGCAAATGTAGCCTACCGCACCTCAAATCATTTTTATCATCTATAGTGTACTGCAGAGGTAGCCTGCCACACCTCAAATCATTATTGTCATCTATAGTGTACTGCAGAGGTAGCCTGCCACACCTCTTGAGTCTTATCATTGTATATCAGACTTATTGCTGTTTTTTTTATATCATTTGAATGTTGAGATATTCATAGTCTATAATTATGCTTGATTACATTGAATAACCTTATTTAATCAAACAAAAATATAATAATTAGCTAACATATACAGAACTGGCAGGGGAGACAAGCAACCTATTCAAACACTGCTTGCCTTCTGTTCATAATAAATAGATGTTTGTTTATTTGGTATATTATTATAATCCATTTTAAGTTTAAGGTTTAATTTCAGTAGTTTTAGTTGTTATACCATTTCAGGTCCTACACAACTAATTTGTTTTTGATGCAAGAGTACATTTCTGATCTTCTTGGTCTATAAGCTATTTCATCTTAGAAAGCTTAATTTGACTTTTTCGTCTTCTGTTTCTTCTAGTAAAACAAAACCCCTTTGGGTCCTATAAAATGTAATCATTTCATTTTAATGCAAGTGCAAATATTTTTTCTTCTTCTTAGATAAGGGTTGATCCCTAACCCCCTATACCCATGATTACATGAATTTATACTTTTTAACCTGACATTATTTATTTTCTTCAGCCCTATCCTATAGAAAGCTATCATTTGTAGTTAGGTAAACAGAAACAAATTGCTAATCTTCATCATTGTTGCATCATCCTTCTTAATAATTTTCAACAAAATGTACTCCCAAGCTATGTATTGCTTACTGCTATAACAGGATTTCAATACAGTCTGAAGGCTATAATTTTATATTGTACACACATACATACACACCTTTATGTTGCACTACAAGCTCAAAAACAATCTTAAATGTCAATAAAGACTAGCCAAAGAGTAGTAGAGCATGTTATAGGAAATAGTTTTAAATAAAATAAAACTGCAATAAAGAAAAAAGAAAATGATTGTGTTTAAACATCATGTCACAGGCTGTTTTGACAGCTGTCTCAAGATGAAAATGATAATAAATGAGGTAAAACAATTTTCTACTTCTTCAAAATAGGACACTATTTGCCTTCCCAAGAAATGCTTGCATTAATGCATATCAGTATATTAAACAATACAATTAAATGCTATTATTATTATAATAAGGTGATAGCCATTTTAACCTGAGACTGTTTCCTTAATTCAGTTATCAAGGTTATAACCTCCTGGCCTTCAAGTCACTCGATTGTTATAACCCAAGTTGGTATTTTCTATTTCCCATATAGATGTCAATACTATTTTTCAGGGAAGTTAATGACCAACTTTTTTCTAATTAAAAGGAAAAGCATATTACATATTTTTGGAAAGTGTTGTGTAATATAGCTGCCATGTTTTTTTACTGTTATTGATATTTATTTTTTGTAATAGCTTCCCCAGTCTGCTGTTAATTCTCCCAGTGGTGCATTCCAGATATAGATTGATCTGGATCAGCCTTTGCTTTATGGACCATATATATCACATCTTAGTAACCTATAAGAAACAATATATATTTTTATTTATTTGTTTCTTTAATTCCCATTTGATAACTAGGATAATGCTCTGGTCTGAAGATCCTTCTCAGGCATGACCCAGGCCATAAGACAAATTAAATGATTCACAGTACAGATTAACTCAGTCACAGTACACTCACTCACTGTATGGTTATAATCAATCACACTACAATCATCCACAGTATAGGAAAAATCAATCACAGTGCACCATCATTCACAGCATAGTGACTGTGTCATATGTATCATGTAGCCAGTCCAATATTTACATCAAAGTTATCCTTGCAGTTTCCCAACTAAACATTTTTAACCATAAGTTAGTATATTTACAGTAGTTAGCAAAAGGGGTAGAATTACAAAAAACTTCTAAATATGCTCATGGGTTACAGTAAACAGCTAACTTTTCAGGTGAAACAAACATAATTAACTTTCACTTTATTTGTTAAAGACTAAGATAAATTGGTAATTAACTAGACTAGTTGAAGAAGTCATGTTTATTTTTTTCTGTGAGATGCTTTTTATATTTTCTTAATGCTTTTGAGTGCAGTTATTGATCTCCATTTATCTGTGAGAGTTTTCCATGTGGATGGATTTGTTTTGTTGAAAGTTTTTTTTTTACAGACGCCAGGCGGCCAATGTGAAAGAAGGTTTTTGAAGTAATAGCCTCCAGCATTATGCAGAAACCACAGGTTATTCCATATCTAAAGTGCATTTTTTTGCTTGATGACAATAATTAAAAATTAGTCTGAATGTCAGAACATTCAGTGGGGTAGGAGGCTTGGGCTACAAAGGATAGCTGACTTGATTTACTTTGAACTGTGCAGTGATGTTTGTTTTTGAGGATATGCAGTTTGAAGATGGCAAGGGTGTTTTTTTAACTTCTTGACTCTACAGTGCTTCCACAAACACGTCAGTGGGTCTGATATGAAGCTCAGCCCATCAGCATTTCCTAGGAAAAAATCTACTTAGATGAAAATTATTAACAGATCATTTGTTTTATTTTCTGCCTGAAAATAGGACAAAACTGCCTTCTCAGGGAGTGTACTAGTATAGTCTGTCACCACCAAGATGTACTTCTTATATGTGCTGATTCTGTTACTAAAAGGCTCTGCAGTATCTATGACTACCCTTCATTTTCCTTGGCTAATCTTTGTCTCATTGAAAAGAGACAAGAACATCAAAGCAGTCCTAGCTTTATGTTCTGTCTTTCCAACTGTTGATGCTACTTGTGTTGCGCAATACCCTGTCACATCTTTTTCAGTGCCTAGCCAAAAAAAACTTTACATAAGTCTCCTTTTTCTATACTTCATGCTCAAATAGCCTAAATAAGGGCTATCATTGGCTATGACGAGAACTGCCCTACTATCAGCCATTGGGACTAACAGTTGTTATATTATTTATCCCTTTAGCCCTCCCTTAGGCACCCATTTCTGTCCAATAACTCCTAATCCCAACATACATTATCTCTCTGCACCTCTGAGTCCATAGCCTTCTTGGCTACATCCTTCAAGTGTTATAAGGTGGTATCCAAGAGTTGTGCCTAAGTTAACTCTTTGTAACTCTTAAAAAAAAAAGACAGAGTGCAACAATGAGTGTTCCAAAAACCAAAGAAATGCAGATTGGAAAATGGTCCACATGTAAAACCGATTTTCTACTCTGCATTTCCTTAGTCTTTGTGATTCTAACTAGTTCTTCCTCCAATAGAAATCTTGTATTTTTTGACAGCTTTGTCTCAGGTTAAGGTTTACTGCTGCTAACAACTCTTCCCCAGAATTAACTCGTTCCAGAAAAAGTCCAGTTCCTTTAAATCGTTGTATCTGAAGTTCTAGTTAGTCTCCCCCCGAAGAAGCCATATTACCACCTTCTGTTGGAAGTATGGGCATTGGCTGGGTCCATACCTCTCAACTTCTTAGCACAAAAAAATCTGGACAAGCCAAAAATAACGAGAGGACAAATTTTAAATGTTGATATTATAAACTTCAAAAGTTGCGAGAACAAAAGGTCTTGTGTTTGCTTGTCATTATTTAGTGAATTCCATTCTTGCTGATTTGCTACAAAAGTCCAGAAAATCAAAAATTTTATGAGGAAAAGACCAAAAATATGAGGCAAGAATTTGGAGATTCTGTGAAAATCTGGACAGTTGAGGGGTATGGCTGGGTCTCCCCCTGCTACATTCCCCATGTGCCTTTCTCCATGTCTGGCTGTGTATAATTGCAAGTGGAAAGGATACTGTGTCATCAAAGTCATTACCTATCAGCAGATCTCTTGGGACTTCTTCAAGCTTAGCCAACTGCTTGCCATCCTGACCCACTTTCCCAGTTGAAAAAGATCTTGTCCAATGACACCTGAAAATGAGACCATCTCATGGTTCTAAATGGATTGGACTCCCCAAGAAAGTAATTTTCCCATTTAACAACTGCATTCTCAACAATAGTAGTACCTAACGCAGTATCCCTCTTAGGAATGGTTTTATTTAGCCTCTAACCAGATAGTATATAGTGATCACTGCTGCAGTAGCCTAAGCTATAAGGTTTATAGCCTGCGAAGCATACAATAGCCAAAACTTCGGGGCATCTTTCACACACTCAAACTGTCAGGCAGCTCAAACTGAACTGACTAAAAGACAAGTTTGGGAGTGAAGCCCTTCAGAGCTATACTGCCACCAAAAGTATGTTTCTCTGAGGCTTTTGCAGCTTGATATTGTACATGTGCTTTTTTTGCTAGGTAGATAAGTTCCCTTTGGAGGAAAAAAACTTCTCCTTCATGTTGTTGATTTATTTATTTGCCATTTGTTAACTGGGTTGGTCTGGCTGGGCAGATGCCCTTTTTCAGTAGAGACCCGAGGAGAAAAGCTCCATTACAGCAATGCATTTTTCTTTTTTTTCTATTTTTTATACAATCAATTAAGTATTTAAGCATACAATCATAACAAAATAGATTCATTTTATACAATGGTAGAAGCAAAAGGAAATTAAACATAGATATAAGCTGTTATGTGCCATACAAACACAGATTCAACATCATAATCATAATTAGGATGGGAGTAAGAGTAAGTGTAGTGAGCCATACAAGTGCCAAGAAAGAGGGGTCAAGGCACAAGGCAAAAGAAATGAAAAGGAAGGGTAATAGAATGTAAGAGGAGGGAGAGATAGGAGGTAGAAGTATAAAGTGATGATAGGAGTATAGTGGGAGGGAAAGGTCAAAGAGCAGGAAACCTAGACTATAAGTAGGAATAGATGTTCAACATAGGTTGATGTTGTATTACTTTCCTCTTCAGGAAAGTTATTTTAAAGCTAGGGGTGTTGTCTTTTAATGGACTGTCTTGAGACTGTAACATGCTTTTAAATGGAATGCTCTTTCTTTCTTTCAGTTTAAAAGTAGTGTAAAGTAACCAAAACATTTTTCTGGGGAGAAATTGTATCTATTTTACTTTTGTGAGGTTGGCATAGTGTTTTAAAGTACGTTTTAGTGCACTTTCATGTCAAAAAAGTAACTTTTGTGGACTGGTAGTGTTTATTGGCAATTGATGATGGTCTTCCCTGGGAAAGAGGCACTATTTTCATATTGACCATGGAACAGGCTATCAGTCCCATGGTTGGACCTTCTGCCACCCACAAAAAGCAGAACATAAGCTAATAGCCTCTGCCTTCAGAGCAGGCTAGCAATTGCCTCAGTCACAGGCAGGTGGGAGACTCTGCTGTGGCCATTTGCTGTACCTCAGACCACTCATCTTTGCAGCACCTACAGCCACTGTGGACCGGGGCTTAGCCACATCCTCTGTGGGTGTTGGAGTTCCCTCAGTGGGTGATGAAGAACCACTCTTGTCAGTCCTGAAAGAAGGAACAGGGAAAGGTTCCCAGTTGTGTCAGAATGCGGTGCCAGTCCCTGGGGAAACTGCTGCTACCATTAGTAACATGGCTGCCTTCATTTTCCATGTCAAAAAGAAAGAGAAAAGCGAGCAAGTATCTACTTCTCAATTTTCCATGGATAGGAGTAGTTTACTAAGTCTGGCTCAGGGTTTAATTCAGTCTATTGATCCTTCACGTAAAGTAGTTTATAGTAAAAGAAAGATGGACCCCTCTTTTCCTGAAGGGATTCAAGACTCTGAATCTGAGCAGAAGGATGCAGGGACGGATACAAAACTTTTTCCTCAGATTTCTGATTTAGACTCTGAGGACAACTCATTTTCTGATTCTCCCTCTGTGGGTTTCTCTTTCTCTGAGACTATTGTTAGAGTGAGTCAGTGTTTTCAGTGGGAGAACAGAAAGGTTTCTCAGTCCCTCAGAAAATACTTAGAGTTGTTATAGAAGAATTGCTCCTCTTCTGTCTGCTTCACAGAATGTGTGTGTTACTGCCTTCTGGTTTCCTGATAGTCATACAGCAGCCCTTAAAAAGACAGACAGGATGTGTAAAGTTCCTCAATCTTAAATAATTTTAATATACTTTTCCAAAACCTGACTTAGCAGCTATAACTTTACTTGATCCCACTGCTGCTAAACACTTTGTTAATACCAATCCTGCTCTTTTTGATAAGAATGAGAAAATTTGCTACAGGTATGGGAAAATTTATATACTTCTGCAACTTTGATTTTCAAAATTTTGAATAGTCGGCTTATGTGTTAAAGTTTGTTCTGACAAATTGTAATAGTATGAGGAATGTTTTATTTGCAGTTTCTTCTTATGAGGAAAAATCTATTTTAAATAACTTAGTTTCTTCTATTGCACAGGTCACTAAACATTGTTTACAGTACATGTATAACTCTGTTCATACTTATTCCAGGGCTTTATAGCCACTGGTACTATTTTGAGGAACTTTGCATGGCTATGTTCTCAGAACTTCCCAGATGATGTTAAAAATGAGATTTTAAACTCTCCCTTGAATATAGATTTAGTGTTTGCCCCCTCTGCTTCAGAGGTACTCAAAAAGTGGGTTGAAAGGGGCAATCTAATCCATGGAATCTCAAAGATTTTTTAGCCTTCCTTTTCAAAATTGTCCAAGAGATCTTTTGTTTCCACTGTATCTTAATTACGCATTTTCAAAGCAGTAATAAAACAATTCCTCCTTCCCAGGTGTGGAAGTTTTTTTATTCAAGGATGCTCCTAGTGCCAAAGAAAGAAAAGTCTTAGAGACCAGTTCTGGATTTTTCTTTCCTAAACCTGTTTGCAATAGTGCCCAAATTTAAAATGATGTCAGTTCACAATCTGTTACCTTTTCTTCCTCTTTCAAGTTTCCTGGTCACACTATGCTTAAAAGATGCTTATCATCTCATGCCTATTCATCCAGATTTCAGACATTTCTTAAGGTTTTGTGTGTCTGGATCACATTATCAGTTGTCTGTCTTAACTTTTGGGCTATCCACTGCACTTTGATTGTTCGCAAAATGTCTAGCTCCTGTTATTGCTCATTGCAGCTTGCATGGGATCCACATGTTTTCATAGTTAGATGACTTTTATATCTCTGAGCAGTCTTTTTCAAAGTATCAGGAATCTCTCACTTGGGTGAGAGATCTCGTACATAAGCTGAGATTCCAAGGAAAATTTCAAAAGTCTTTCTTGACTCTTTCACAAAGGATTACATTTTTGGGATGTCAACTAGACACTTCAGTTTAAAGAGCTTTTCTTCCACTGGGAAAAAAATAGATCTCTATCTAGATCAATTTCTAAGGTTTTCAACTCAGACTTCAAGGGAATACTTCAGGATTTTGGGTTCTATGGCATCTACAATTCTCATGATACCCCTGATAAGACTTCACATAAGAAAGATACAGGAGTATCTGAAATCTCGTTGGTCCCAGCATCAACAGCCTTTATCTTTCAAATGCCAGTGCTTGGGTTTGTCATTAGAGAAATCTTTTGGTGGAGACAACAGATATCCTTAAATCCATGTCTTCATTTCTCCCTTCTTACTCCAAAGCAGTCAGTAACCACAGGCACTTCAGACTTTGCTTGGATAGCAGTTTTGGGAAGGCTGAAACTGCTGGGGGGGACACCGAGGACAGATGAAAGCATGTGAAAATTATGGAAATGCTTGTTCTGATCAAGGCACACAACTCTCTGAATAATCTTTGGCCCTCAGGACTTTTTCAGGTGGTTACAGACAATACAACAGTCATAAATCCAACCACGGAAAACTTGAGCAGACCAAACACTGGACTGTGTTTGGACTGCTCAAGTTTTCCGTGGTTGGATTTGTCGTTACCAAGTTTGCTTTGAATACAACAGTCATGTTGTATATCAACAAGGAAGGGGTATCAGGTCATACCCCCTTTGCGGACTAGTCATGTTAGCTTGGGATATAGCTTAATCACACAAAGACTCTTTACAGGCATCCTAGATTTTGTCAGAGCAAAACTGTGTGGCAGAGAAGCAGAACAGCACCAGGGCAGACCCTCACAAATGGAAAGTAGATCCATCTTTGGGGAGTTCCTCAAGTAGACCTCTTTCCTCCTCTCTGAACACAAATTTCAAGATTCTGTTCCAGGACTCCATGCAAGAAGGCCTGGAGGACAGATGCCTTTTCTCTTCCTTGGAAAGGAATGCTCCTGTATGCTTTTCCACCCCTTACACTAATATCCAGAGTACTTCTGAAGATTCAGAAGGAATCTCCCAGGATCATTATGGTGTCTCCTTTCTGGCCCAGGCAATCATGATTCTCCCTTCTTTTGGAAATGACCATGGGAAATAAACACAAACTTCCTCACTGATTGCATCTATTCACACAAGAACAGGGGTGTTTGACACACCCCAATGTCAGGCAACTTCAATTAACTGCCTGGATGATGGGTTCTTAATTCCTTTTATGCACCTGTTTACTGAGGATGTGCAGCAGGTACTAATGGAGGCAAAAATGCCAACTACTATAACATCATATATTAACCAAAGGAAAAGGTTTTCTAGTTTTGTGCCAACAACATAACCAAAGCCATTCCACATTATTTGTGTAAGTTACTATCCTATAGCCTTCCTTATTTCCCTGTCAAGGTTCATTTGTCAGCCATTTCTCCATATCTTCCCACAGATCCTCAGCTTTCAATGCAATTTCTTGTCAGAATGTTCTTGAAAGGGTTTTTGCATATGAGGCCTCCAAGAAAACTCGTGGCCCCTCCTTTGGATCTTATTTTTATGTTAGAACAGCTAACACTTGCTCCATTTGAACAAGCTAATCTGGCTGACTTGAGGTTCTTAACACAGAAGCAGTTTTAGTGATTGCTCTAAACTCTGCAAGAAAGGTATCTGAGTTGCAAGCTCTTATGTTCAGTTGACCCTGTCTCATTTTCCATAGGGATAAGGTTTGTTTGAGAACTAATCCTTCTTTTATGCCTAAGGTGGTATCCAAGTTTACTTTAAGCCAAACTGTCCATCTCCCCATTTTCTTTCCTGAACCTAAATATGAAGGAAAAAAGATACTCCATACCTTGGATGTCCATAAAAAACTCAAGTACTATCTTGACAGAAGTAAATCTTTCAGACCTTTGGATAAATTGTTCATTTCTTGTGACGATAAGAAGGGACAACCTGTGTCAAAAAGACTATTTCCACAATTTTTTCCTAAGGCTATTAACCTTTTGTTATACTTACTATAACTACCAAAACTATTCCAGGTAAGGTCAAGACCCAGTATGCCAGTGCCTTGGCTTCATCTCTGGCTTCTTGGAAAGGGTTGGATTCTAGAAGTGCTCAAGAACTATCTTGACAGAAGAAAATATTTCAGATATTTGGCTCAGTTGTTCATTTCTTGTGAAGTTAAGAAGGGATAACCTGTATCAAAATAGACTATTTCTAAATGGTTGTCTAAAGCTTTTACCTTTTGTTGTACTTGCAATAAAATAACTATTCCACACAGGGTCAAGGCCTACTCTACCAAGGCCTTGGCTTCATATGTGGCTTTTTGTGAAAGGTTAGATTTTAGAAGTATTCTATAAGCTGCAGCTTGGTCCCCTGTACATACCTTTACAAAACAGTATAAGCTTGATTCCTTCTCTGTGTTCAGATTCAGCTTTGCTAAGACCACTCTCTAGCAGCCCCTGGACTCTTCTCCTTTCACCTGCCAAATGTAGTTAGCGAATCTATTCTACCCACATATCTTATGCTGCTGCAGTAGTGATCAATATGATGAACTTAGTACAGTTGTATAAGTAAAACATAGCATAAGATTAGATGTTTGAATGGTCACTGCTCTATCAGCAGCTCCCTCCTTACATTTCCCTTGCTTTATGGTGTGTTTTCTTATGTTAGGGTGTGGACATTTATTTATTTATTTATTTTTTTGTTCCTAACTTTGTTCTTTCAGGGCCTTAGCCTTCCTCTCTCCGCAGGCAGCAAAGCTTTGAAGGGCTTCACACAGAAACATGTCTTTTAGTCAGCTCAGCTCAAACTGCATAACAGTTTGGGCATGTGGAAGGCACCCTGAAGCTTTGGAAGCTGGATGGCTGTTATATCCTTGTAGGATATAACCAATATAGCTAAAGCTACTGCAGCAGTGAACATTCAAACATTTACTGTTATGGTAAGTTTTACTTACACATCTGTACTTTCTGTCCTTCCAGAATTTGCCGCTGTATAGAGAACGGGCCTTCTACTTTGTTGTTTCTGCAGTTAGCCCTGGCTAGCTAACATCGGTATGTTGCTTCTGGCACACAGGTGCATACAAGGTTTGTTACATGCTGATGAGATGCTGGAGATCTGCCACTCCCAAAATTCAGTGCAGCTAATGCGATGAACCACCACCATCTTCTAAAGGCTGACATTACTTTTTCTAAGATGCATCAAATTATAGAAGAATGCAACACCAATCAGAGAAGAATTTGGTGCTTGCATATACCTGTAGCAAGTTAGCAACAGCTGGTCAACTGTTAATACCAACATAATTTTTATTACACTGTAAAATCTTTGTGCATCTTTTTATAGTATACTGTAATATCAGATATTGCACATTTTAATGCACCAGAAGTGGACAAAATATAATACAGTCTTCCAGTCTAAAAATCATTTTGTTTGTTTGCATATTGCAAAGTGCAATAGTAGCTATTAGTTAAGAATTATAAGTACAGACAAACCTGCAAGTCTGAGCCTAGTAAAACAAATGCCATGGATTGTTATGCCTTATGTAGTAAATACTCTTATGCTCAACTTGGGAGTGAAGTTAAAATGTGGCATATGGGAGCATGCTACTGCATATTCATTAGGAATACAATATGCAGAGCAGACAGGGGGTTGTATAAGAGCAATCAAACACAGCAATGATGTGTAATGAGTGAGAAGGTTCCATGGTAACCATAGAGCTTGGGAGGTTATACTATTATTACGGACATCTCAGGACAATCAAACTGCCTCGTATGTCTACAATTGTCCATGTAAAACTGGTTATGTTATATGAGTAAACATAATATTGCCTGCTCAATACATTCTTGCTCCAAACTTTTAAATAAGTGTTAAAGAATTGAACTATCATTCTGTTCGAAAGCTCACTCTACTATAATCTGTTTACTTGCACTTATGCAAAGGTGTTGTAGATTAATATAGCTTGTACAGTCATCACCATTGTGAGCAATGTGGCTGTAGTAAATATGTGATGGGCAGCAGGAGGGTGAGCTTAGTAACAATTTTTCACTAGACACTTTCCAATGCAAGCTATATTAAGGGAGCAGAAGTGAAAAAGGCACAAAGATACACACAGACAAAGAGACTGTGAGAGCATGTTAATATGGGAGTGTTTTTATTGGACTTACTACATAAAGCATTGATTCTCATATAGGTAAAAGATTATATATTTCCATGTTTTAACATCATCTTTCTTATACAGGTAAAACATTATACCTAAGATTCAGTGAAATCCTCACCACTTATGTCAGTTGCCCAACATGGGTTGAGTGTGCGATGATTCAGAGATAGGTATAGGGGTCCGAATAGAGAGATGATAAGTCAGGGGTCCGAATAGAGAGATGATAAGTCAGGGGTCCGAATAGAGAGATGATAAGTCAGCAAGTAAAGGAGAGTATTAGTGCTGAAACTGAATTCATCCACAAGTCTTGGTGAGTACCTTCCTGAGGTAGACCCTGTTTTTCACAAAATCTCACCAAGATGACACTAATATCTAGACTATATTTATATATATATAGCATATATCATGGACAGAAGTAGATTAAAATTTTAAAAAGAGAGCTTGGTGCACAAGACCCAGGATAAAAAAATGCCCAATCCAGGTAGGCACACTGGTGCCAGGACTGGAAAAGATGACAGTGTAGAATCCTCAAAGTATGGAAACATTTCTACACTGGGGCCAGCCCAGACCCAGGGAGAGGATGCCCCCCCCCCATTGTAGAAGGAAGTAGTAGTCCACAAAAATCACAAGAAATGATAAGCCAAAGAAGAGAAATAAAAACAATAAAGTGGACTATTGAGGATAAGAAAGAAATTATGTATTGTTACTATTATGCAAAAAAGCCCAGCATTTCTAGACACACGATATACAAAATAATTAAGAGAGAAATTAGAAGAAAGAAAAATATTTCCACAAGAAAAACTGTCAGAAACTTCAAATAAAAATTTGTATTAATTCATACAACATATTTGTGAAAAACATTATATAGATCAAGAAACCTTGATCTGTTTGGAAAAAGTAGCATCTGAGAAAGTGCGAAATATAAACAACAAAACCTAGAGATTTTTGAAAAGTATGAAAAATAAATATGGACATGGGAAGGAAAGAGAGATTTGATATGGTGCAATATTTATGCAAAGGAGAAAGCCAAATTAATCAATATAAAGAAGGCATCCCCAAAGATATTTGAAGAGAAATACAGGCAAAGGCATCTGGATATGGAAAATTTCACAATAAAAAATAACATACAAAGAGGGAATACAGAAAAGAAGATTAGTAAAGTAGAAGTTAAAAAAACAGAAGGTGAAGTTATGGAATGCCTGCAAAGTGAAGGATTTGGTGTAGAAGGTCTAACACAGATTACATCACAGCATGATGGAGTGAGTGCCAAAGGAAGGAGAAGCTGGAAGATCAGGAGACATCTGAAGAAGATATATGGATAAAGGAAAGAATAAATATTTAATATGGTGTAATATTTATGCAAAGAAATAAGCAAAACTAACAAATACAAAAAGAGCAGCACCAAAGACATTTGAAGAGAAATACATGCAAATGAATCGGGACATGGACAGCTTTACAATACAAAAAATAAGAAGACAAAGAGGAAAAGTAGAAAAGGAAATTACTAATGGAGAATTTAAAGGAACAGAAACTGAGGTTATGGAGTACTTGTATGGGGAAACCAATGGAACAGGAAGCAATTGGTCAGGTGCCATATGAAGATATTTTGGAGCATTCCACAGGAAACCAGTACAAATGTTCATCTGAAGCTAGACAGCATGGAAAGGAACAGGAAACTGTGGAAACTCTGATGCTGTCAATGTTGAGGAGTGATAGGCCAGTGAGTTCCCCTATGACAGAGCAACTGATGGCACAGGATGAAATTGAAGAGAATGTGCCACAGGAAGATGGTATAGAACTTTCTATAGAATGCCCACAGGAAATGGAAAACAAAAATGTGCCCTCAGTTTAGAAGAAAATGAGCTAAGAGAAGAGTTGCTTGATTTAATCGACATAGACATATTAAGATCAACGAAAGAAATAGACTGCAGTAGGTCAATAAAACCCCAAAAGTCAAAAGCCTGATAAAACAAATGAACACAGTAATTAGGAATGTCCCTCGAGATCCATGCGATATAAAAGAAGTGAACAGGATATATTACTGTGCAGCTAAATTAATAACTGATAACGTTCTACCACAAGAACACAAGGTACTGAGGAAAGGAAGGGGAGAAATGGAATACCATCATGGAAGTATCAAATAGAGAAAACTATAAAGCAATTAAGTCAAGAAGTGTCATTAAAGTAAGTGCTTTCGTTGGAGAAAGTACTCCAACTTCTTCAGACTAAGTACACATCATTGGTTTAATACAAAAGACCACACCAAACAGCCAATACAGAACCTTAATTAATTGTGATGTCACAGGTTCTATTGGTCAACTGAATAAAAATTGAAAGTTATAAGGTAACTGGTAAGCTTCTATTAAACCAAGTGATCTTATTTAAACAAAACTTCACTGCTTAAAATGTGAATCATTAAAAACACCCACATATATATATATATATATATATATATATATATATATATATATATATACATATACACACACACACAACTACACATGCCTACGTATTAGTAATATAATGGAATAAAATACATGCTACTTAAACTACTCAAAAACTTCAAAATTAAATATTAAATATTGGATTAAAATTTAAATTGAGTCAAGGTCAATAAGACTTTGAAAAGGGGACGATATTACTACATCTGGTTATACCAAAAACTTATTCGATAATGAAATATTTAAAGTTCATATAAAAACTTTTAGATGGCTACCTAGCAAGGGCTTTTATTTTCAGCAAGGATTTAATTGATAAAGCCTCATTCAAGCCTGGCAATATGTGAGCTGATTTACGAATTTGCCACTCCAATTCTGACTCAAGCCTAAGCTCCCAAGGGCCTCCTCTTATATTGTGATCTACTTGCTGTAGAACCACAAATAAAAACCTGTGACTAGGATATTCCGAAATGGGTTTTGCCAAGGCATTAGTAGTTACATTTTTGTGAATGCTATATTGGTGTTCATAAATTCTTTGTTTGATCTTTCTCACAGTTTTGCCAATATAGTACACCTCACAATTGTCACATACAGTCTCACAGACTACCCCCTGGGAGTCACAATTGAACTTGCCATCAATGTGGTAAATTCTATCCCTGATTTTTATTTTGTTGGTTATTTTAATGTGTTTACATTGGGGACATCTACCACACTTAAACATACCCGGACAACCTTTAACTGCTTTTTTGCTCCTCTCAACAAGGCATTTCAAATTGGAACCTCTTCTATAGGTAATGTGGGGGGCCTGTCCTAAAGTTTTCCCTAAGGCAATTATCCCCTGAGATAAAGGCCCAAATCTTGGCAAAAATGTCTCTAATAAGCTGTGAATCCAAGGAAAAAGTTGTCAAAAATCTAATAATGTGATTAGAACTTTGATCCTTTGTTAAATTAGAAGGTGAATCTTCTTGTGGTGGTGCAAAAACTACATTATATCCTTTATGAACCAAGGGGTGGAAATGGCCAAGTATTCTTTTATTGATAACCTCTTCAAAAATGTGTTCCACAAAACCCAAAGGGTAGCCTCTTTTTAAAAACATGGATTTAAGTAAATCGCATTCACGCAGAAAATCTTCATAATCAGACACCATTCTGGCTGCCCTAACTGCTTGACCTTTAACTACCGCTTTTTTTTGGTGTTGTGGGTGACAGCTTGTAAAATGTAAAAAGGCATTAGAATAAGCTGGCTTTTGAAAAATAGTTGTTCTAAATCTATGGTTAAGGCTATATTTGCTTAAATGGATGTCGAGAAAATTAATTTCTTCGCATCCTACTTGAAATGTAAATTCCAAGAAATTGGTTAGAGCTGTGATTTCAGCAATAAAAGGCTGAATCAAATCAACATCACTCTTCCATAAAAAGAGCATGTCGTCCTGGTACCTAGTGTACCAGGCTACATGTTCCTTAAACATAGAGTTATTAAATAGCAATGTCCTTTCCCAATAGGCCATAACACTATTTGCAAAACGACTGCCACACGATGCACCCATCGCTATGCCACTTTTCTGTAAAAACAGTTGATTATTAAAACAAAGAAAATTGTTGACCAGGACGATTTCCAAAAGAGTTTCAGTGATATAAATCTCTTTGTCATCCATGCCTTTTAAATGAAGAAATTCTCTAACCCATTCTACACCTAGTTTGTGAGGAAAAATGGTGTACAGGTCCTTAATATCTACTGTAAGAAACACCAAGTTGTCATTATAATCTAAGTTGTTAATATTGTCAAGAAAATTCCATGAACCATGGGATATCTGAGGTTCAGATTTAATAATTGGTTTGAGTTTAGAATCTACATACTTAGCACTTGAGTTTGTGATAGACCCCCTATCATCCACAATAGATCTAAATGGTGGATTTCTCAAATCTTTGTAGATTTGTGGGGCCCCAAATAAAGTTGGAACCAATCGTTGGAAACTCAAACCAATTGTTAAATCTGAACCTCAGATATGCCATGATTCGAGGAATTTTCTTGTTGCGAATATGTTGAAAATGTTTTCAGAAGCACATCTTTTGTTTTTGTAACTAAACTTTTTATTTCTCAACAGTTCTGGAAAGTAAAGTTAGTGGTCTGTCAAACACAGCTTACCATTTATTTTGTTTTCCACTCTGAAAAGCAGCAAGAATAAGGAAGTTAACTTAGCGTCTCACTGTAAGGACTGACCTCCAGTTCAGCTTCTGTAGAACCACACATTTAATTTCTTGCATTGCAAGTTTGTTTTCATCCTTAATGCAAATGTCTTGGATTCATTTGGAGGTACAGAAGTCAGCAAAATAGATTCAGATGAAGCTGGATTAAGTTGTTAGAGAGAATCGAGTTGCAGTAGGAACAGAGAGCTGTAAATGTAAAGGAGGACTAGCAAATGGATGAAGAGATGATTGGTAAAGTGACCAAGATTATGGAGTTGGAAGAGGAATTAGATGAGTTAGAAGAGTAGCAGATAAATACAAAAGTGGAGAGAAGAGGAGAGGTTAGAAAGTTAAAGTGGAAATATAAGTTTGTTAGAATCTATAAAGGAAATGAAGAAGGGAGTATGGTTAGCTGGGAGGAATCAGAAGAAGATGGGGGAACACCAACAATAAAGAGATAGGAGAAGAAGTCAGGAAATTGTACACTGCATTATACATGCTGTTGGATGTAGGTGGGATACAATCTGGGTGGGATAGGTCAGTGATGGGGGAGGAGCAGAGAGAAATACAGAATAAAAGGAATAGCAGTGTGTACAAATGAGGTTTTTAATGGATAAGCTGTTAGGGGTGCATGTAGGAAGTCTGTTTGGTAAAATAGGCAATGAAAGGGAGATGATGGAAGCAATGTGGCAGGCAGAGATGCTGGGGTTATATAAGGGGAATGGGGAAAAAAGGAACTGGTAAATTGTAGACGTATTTCATTATGTAACAATGATGTAAGAATAATGGCTCAAGTCCAGTGCAGATAAGTCAAGCAACCTGTTACCAAAGGTAGTGAGGGAATCAAAAGTCGTTCAAGAAAGACAGGTCTTCTGCAGACCATTAGAGACTGGTAAGCATTATGCGTTGGTGTAAGAGCAAAAGGGTAAAAGAGATAGTGCTCATGGGCATTCAGAAGACTTTTTTATCAGTAGATTTGGAGTATATAATGAAGACTTTAGAGGAGGTATTGGGAAAGAGAGGGCTACACAGAGTAATCACAGCCCTTTACAAGGAACATACGATTCAGATTACAGTGTGTGTGTGTATGTGGGGGGGGGGGGGTTGTCAAATGAGGTGAGATTAGGTAGGTGAACATGGAGGAGGAGTATACTGTCCCTGGGAATTTTCATACTGACTATGGAGAAGTTGGCACAGAAGATTAATAAACTGATAGAAAACTGGATAGTGAAAAAGAAAAGGAACATTATAAATTTCTTACAGTGAAACTACTGACAAACTATAAACTGAATAACTGTGAACACCTTTGTACTCACAAGAACCCAACTTACCTAAAAGTTCCAGTTGATTAAATGTTTAGCGTTTTTGTTCCAAGCAATACTGGAACTTCTTCTGAACTACACACCAACATTACTAAAACCTATAAATAATTTAAACCAAGTCATGTGACTAATTATTCAGTTAAAATAACCAATAATATCAAAACCAAAATTATTAATACATATAACTTATTATACAGCATAGTAAAAAAAAATATATATATATATATATATATATATATATATATATATATATGTGTGTGTGTGTGTGTGTGTGTGTGTACAACAATGAAGTAAATAGTAAAAATAGTTAATTACAATAACTATAATGCCCTCTAATTTTTAAAATAGGTGTTATTGAACATGACTCATTAATTCCTGGACGACTTAAAGCATTAAGTTGCAGTTGCTGAATTAATTCCTTTTTATCTAGACGTTCATCCATAAACACACCTCTAACATCCCGATTTACTAGTTCAGTTACTGTAAAGGTGAATTTATGATCCTGATTACCCTGAAAGTGCTTACATAAAGGATTTGTAGATTTCTTTTTCTTGATGTTCTGCATGTGTTCGTAGATTCTTTCTTTTAACCTACATGATATTTTTCCTATGTAAAAAGCAAGGAAAACGTCACACACTGCCACCATAAACCACTTGTTTAGATTCACAGGAAAATGTCTTATTGCAGGGTAACTTATGCCTTTAATAATAATAAAACATTCTCCCTTATTAATAAAGGGACATTGAGCACATCTTCACCATTTAAACATGCCAAGCTTCCTATGTTCACCTATACGCCCATAAGATATACTCAAATCACTGTCTGTCTTTGGTTCTAGTAATTGTTTAAAAGATTTATCTTTTTTATGTACACTGTATAAGGTTTGATTCCCACCATTTCAATAGCTGCACCATCCATTTTAAAAATATCCCAATTTTTCGGAGTACTTTTCACTAGCGATTTACTATCCAAACTAAATGTGACAATAAATAACTTACTGTTAACTTCAAATCGTGATTGATTTTTATCACTAGGCAGTATGTCATTGTTAGTATTACACAATAAGGGTAAATAGTTCCTATTTATTCTCTTCCTGATTACTTCTTTCTTAATTTTTAAAATAAACTCTTTTGAATATCCCTGTTGCCTAAACATTCCAAGTAAGATGTCCAGTATTGTTTGGAACAAAAGCGTTAAACGTTTTATAAACTTGAACTTTTAAGTCAATTGGGTCCTTGTGATTACTGAGGTACTTACTGCTATTCAGTTATAACATTAAACATCTGTTTGCTGACGACTGTGTATTATTATTGGAGGATGAGAAGGAGATCCTACCTCAGATATTAAACTTTTTTGAGGAGTTTGGGAGTTTGAAAAAGAATAAGGTTTGGCATATCACCCCATTGAAATTGTTGGTAATAGGAGTTGGGGGATTAAAAACAGTAGGGCTGCCATCGTCAAAAGGAAGGGAGAAATGATTGGGTGTTAAAATATATCCAATCATAGGAGATTACTAGGAGAAACTGAAAACATATATGTAATAATTTATATAGCTAGACATGTACAGATCATGCCAATTTTAGTAAGGCTAGAGTAAATACAAGGTGAGTGATAGATTAATACGAAAAGAAAGACAAGTAGGACAGAGAATGAAAGAAAGATGCCCCAAAAGGCAGTTGGAGGATGCTTAGCTCTAAGAAGAAGGTAGTGGCAATGGGTATAGCACAATAGTTGAGAGGCATGGAAAATTAAAATATTAGATGAATGATACAAGAGGATGATGATAAGCAGATAGTGAGAAATACATTTAATTAGACAGAGAAAGCAACAGAGGTGGGAAAGTAAACATTCATAAAACAGGGTGTGAGGCTGAGAAGATGACAAGGGATTAGAATTAAAAAAAATAAAAGTGAAGGACAGCAGCAAATATTCTGGAAGGAGTTGGGGTGTGGGAAAGAAAAATCTTTCAGATATTATGAAGAGATGCAAAAGAGTAGGAGAAAAGAAAGCAGTAAATGATCTTTGAGCAGGTGAAGGACACTTCCCAATTAAAATAGGGGATTTGTTAGCATGTAGGGAATAAATAAGATATGAGATTTAGGCAGAAAAAAGAAAAAGGAGAAGGGAAATGAGTGTAACTGGGGAGGTAAAGTAAAAGGTGGAGTTGTGCAAATATATAACACATAAAGGTGTGTTGGCTTGAATAATCTCAGAGATGTGGTTTAGGGAAAATGGTGAATGGGTGAGTGACGAGAAGTGACCTGAAGCATGGCAAATGGTGAAGAGCTTAATGGTACCAGGGCCAGTTCTGGTAGGGAAGCAAGACAGTGCAGAAAGGATGGCAGACAATGAAAGTAATATGGAACCAAGTTATACAATAAAAAGGAAAAGGAAGGATGAATGTTATGCTTACCTGGAGCAGGGGTATATGTTGGAAAGAATGAAGGGAAATATTACTAATGATAAGATATCTTAAAATAGAAATTGGAACGCAATAGATAGTCATAGTGTCAGGGCAGACAGAATATGATAATGGATAAGGCAAATAGTAGTAAGTGAGGAGAAACAGGAATTTGATAAAAAGATTAAAGTAACAGTGTGATGTAGTACAGAGAAATTGAAGAGAGAAGATGGGATTTTTGTTTATTTGTTTATTTTACATTTGTTTCCCAGGAAGATTCAACTGGACAAAGCTGTCCTTTTTCAGCAGATGCCCGAGGAGAAAAGCTCCAGAAACAATTGATAACATACTATACATAAGATATTTACATGAGCATTGTAGTTTACACATACAGTTAAAAGTATAGCAGGTAGTAACATAATCATGAAGATGTAATGAAGGTAAGAGAAGAAAGGAAAAACTAAAAATACTAGCCAGTTTGTCAAAGGAGGAGAATATAGACATGTTCATATGATGTCACTGACATTTTAAGGGATAGCTTTTCAACTTACTCTAGGGGAGAGTTAGTGGGCATAGATGGGACAGTGGGGAGCAGGAATGGGGTAGTAGGAAAAGAGACGTAAGAGTAGTTATTAAACTATGAGGAGGGATGAAGATATACACTAGGATGTTATTAGGAAGAACAATGATTAAACAATTTACAATTTTGTGATTAGTGTATAATGCAAAAATATTGAATGTGGTGTAATATTGTAATGTGTTTGGATTGAAGCATTTGTTGGATATAACATATTTATGAGTTTAAAAAGAATAATTTTGAAAAAAGCCCTGTATCTATGAATATATTTAGATTATAATATAACCCACACTGGTTTAATGTATTAATGCTTTAGTAAATGCATACTTTGCATGCGGCTTGTTTTTCAGCTAAATTAATATATATCTATATATAATGCTTTTTGGGTTCTACTTGAGTAGACCAAAAATCAGTTAAATTGAATATTACCTGATTGAGAAGACAACACCAAAACCTAACTTTAACATACTTTCACATCACCAGAATTTTAACCCACTTTTTGATATCATATATGAAAAAAGATGAATGGATGGTTTATTATAGGGTCTCCTGTTTCCAATGTCTTTGTTAATGTCTGCATAGTAGCAAAACAAGTAATGTAAAATAGTGGCTTAAAATTTTGACAGCATTTATAAGCCTCATATATTCAGTCAGATCCACCCATAATGAGCAATATATATGGAAATCGTTTGGAAACTGGACTACTTGTTGATAACAATTTCTAAAATACTTTCCAATGTTCAGCACAGCTATTGCAGTACTATTTTATTTGGGTTCTGCCAATATACATTATATACATTTGAGCAACAGAAGTTTTTTGGAAACAACTATGGGATACTGTAAAGGGAATAGTGGCTAAAGAGACAGATGGAGCAAGTACAGTGAATGGCAGAGAAGAGGTAGTAAGAGTGATGGTATTATAATAATTTACATTTATATTATATTATATAATAATGTATTTATATTTAGCACATTAAACATGAGGGAGCTAAAGCAGTTTTACTTACTGAAAAGACAAAAGGAGTCTTATAAACAGCATTATCATCTGTTCTGTGAGGCAACAGTTTGTGCAATGTCGAGCTAATTTTTGATAGATTTGTTCAACTTGAACGTTTATACAGCAGGGAGTATTTTGTTAATTTGGTATAAAAGATGGCTATATGTTTTACTTCTTGAATAAGCACTTTGAGCAAGAAATGGTGAAATAAAAGCATTAGTCTGACTTCAACATTTAGTTACAAAACCAGACTATTTGAAGTATGCGGGTAAAGATAAAAGAGTATGATTAATGTGGATATGAAATAAGCTGCTGTTAACATATTTCCTTTTGCCACCAGCCAATATTCATCAAGTCTTTTGAAGTTGTTATGATATGGGAGACTTCTAAGAGCCAGTCAGATAGTCGGCAAGAATATGATAGAGGAATGTGTAAAAAAAAAAAAACATATTCTTATGCGGCCCATCTTTGAAGATTTATATTACAAAATATAATGGCTAATAATTACTGTAGGAATGCAAGATTAGGCTTCTTAAAATCCTCACAAAGAATTACTTATGAACCTATGAGAAGAGTTTTCTCATATTTTAGCCCTAAATTTCAGGTCTAGGCTAATGATAATTTATGTTCCAAAAATGAAGGGATAACATTAGAAACAATACATTCAGTTTATAAAAAGTCATCATTATGAGAGAAAAGTATAGAAGAGAATTGGAATATTGATTTATGGATTACAAAGATTAATAGCCGCCACACTTTATCCATTTGTATATAGTAGGCAACTAATAAAATTTCATATAAACAAAAGCCTAAATATAAAAATATTATATTTGTAGCAAGCCTATCTTTAAAAATGCAGATTATTATACACTAACAAACTATGAAGACATTCAGATTTAAGAGGCCAAATCACATCAGTGACGCACAAAATAAAAATGATCCAGCGCTCTGTCATAGAAGAGGTAGTTCTTATTTACAATGTTTGGTACACCGTCATCCAACTACTTTATGGGTTTTAAAACATGACATATTATAACAAAGTTATATAACTTCTCAAGTGGGACAAGTCAGAAGGACATTCTGGGGGCTGCTTTTAGAATTTCCCTGATCATGGTATGAAACACGTGGTTAACTTAAATTACTTTTAAATAAAGTTCCAGCTAATCAGTCATTTCAATCAGAGACTGCAAAAGCAGTAAAACATTTTTTTCAGTATTAAATGAAAGTTACAATACTATCTGGACAGATGACTGGAGTCCCGGAGTCACATGGCAAATGCCTAGGTCAAACTACAGACACACCTTAGTGCATTACTAACATTTATGGCTTAATGAATACTGTTTTGAAAAATGGACTTTAAGTTTCATAATGTTAAACAGCAGCAAGAGTTTAGGGCACCATTTGAAAACATATATAAAGCCTTCTTCTATGTTGCCATTTCTTTCTATTTCTAATTCACATACTCACTACCTTTTACTTCTATAATGTAACCGATAAAGACGTAGTCCTTGGACACTGTCTTGCTTGTTTACAAATGTTTATATAGTTATTTTGATTTTATGTGTCACTGTCTGAATAAATATACCTGTTGTCAGTTTGATAAACTCAACCAGGGTCGAGTCTGAAATCAGTCAGCACTGATCATTCCTCTACCCTGAAAAATAAATTAATTAATACATACATTTATATCTGGGGTAAGGTACTGCCTTGCCCTAATTACAATAAGCAATATTATGAGACACATCTTTTGTGCTTCTGCAAGCAATGCATGCAAATGATGAAGGCTAGAAGACTTCATGGACAGGCATGACTACTTTGTCAGATTCTGAAAGTTGCATTCTGACTTCTGCCCTGATCTCCAGGATGAGTATAAACTGGTGAAACCTACTCCTGAAATAGTGCATGCTCTGTACAAAGCAGCCTTGATACTAGGCATCAAAATGATAAAGGGTGATAGTTTCTAAGGGAACCTGCATGCACTGCAGTGACATGTTGCCATTCATGTATAAAAATGAATTAGGGAACCTGGTTTATTAAACAGCAGATAATTTGCATTTTCTTTTCAATATGTATCTGTATCTATATATCTATGTCTAGGTCTATATTAATTTATTTATTTGACATTTGTTGACCAGAATAGTCTGACTTAGCTTGCACCCTTTTTTCAGCAGAGACCCGGGGAGAAAAGCTGCACAGTACAAATGATAAAAGTACAATAAACTCACAGTACAATTTATGTAAGTAAAGAATTCAGAGTACAAATTATATAAGTAAATAAATTCTGAGTACAAAATGTCCAAATATTAAGGAATTAACAAGAGAAAAGTAAATATTAGAAAAGATATCAGGATGCAGTATTTGTCACAGATCTTGGATAATGATGCAGTTCAGATAAGTAGTAAGTGTTGGGGACAAGATGTCAAGGAAGTGTAAAATAATAAGTGATTGTAGAACTATACAGGAAGATAAAAGAGAGAGTGGGATTGTGGGACAGCAGGAAGTAGGAAGGAAGGTGAGGGAAGGAGAAAAGGAGAGGATGAGAGAGAGGAGGGAATATTTCATGTGAGATGGTAGCAGGGACACCTCCAGGTACTGAATAGGTAATTTCTAAGAGATGTCTTGAATTCATGAGCATGAGTAACATTTCTGAGGGCCATGGGTAGCTTATTCCAAGACAGAGCTGGAAGGTAACTGTATAGGTTTTGTCCAAATCATTTTTTAGGTTTCTGAATTTCTAAGAGATATTGGTCAGAGCTTCTGAGGATGCATGGTATGTTATAGAGGGAGACAAGAGAGGATATGCTAGGACAGGAGGAGTGCTTGTTTAGGATAGTGTTGATAAAGACGAGTTGAGTAAATAAAAGTTGATTATGAAACTAACCAGCTGAGTGACTGGAGAGGAAGACAATGGTGTGACTTAGGTGGGATGTTGGCTGCAAATCTGGCTACTTTGTTATATGTGGTTTTGAGTTTGGATAGTAGGGAGGACTGTAAGTTAGTAAGGATTTGAGAGCTGTAGAAGAGGTTAGGGAGAAGATAAGCATGGGCAAGTGAAATTCTGGAGTTGGGGGGTAAGAAACCTTTTGTTTCTCTAAAGCAGGCTGAGATTTTAATGGGTTTTCTTAATACAGTGGTGTACATGGAGGTCAAATTTCAGTTGATCATTGAAGATCACTCCAAGAAGTTTTGTGTGGGGTTCAGGTGTGATAGCTGTGTTGTTTAGTGAAGAGATAGTAAAGATGATTTAAGGTGGTAGAGAGATTTGGGTAGGAATAGGAGGAGTTTTGTCTTTTTAGGGTTTAGTATAAGTTGATTGTTAGTAAGCCAAGTTTCAGTGAGGGATGACTGAGGACAAGATGTGTGGAGCTGGTTAGTAAAAATGTTAAAAAGAAGAGGATTGAGCCTTGTGGGGCAGCCATCTTTGTGGGAAGAAAAGGGGATAGAGTAGAGAGCCATTTAGTGGATTGCTGTCTGTTAGTGAGGTAGCTGTAGAGCCAGGAAATAGTTACAGGGGAGAGGTTTAGTTGATAAAGTTTGGGAGAGGAAAATGGTAGTGGGAGTTAGTGTCAAAGGCTTTGGAGAGGTTGAAGAAGAGGCATGGCACCAGTTTATTATTGTCTGTGGCTTGGGACATGGACTTAGTAAAGGAAATGAGAGCAGTAGTGGTGCTGTCATGGGGGCGGAAACCATGCTGGGTAGAGGTGATAAGGTTTTCTTGAGTGAGATAGGGCAGGATTTGTTTATGCATGCAATGTTCAAAAATTTTGGAGAGGGGAGAGAGTATGGCTATTGGGCGATAATTAGAGAGTTCTACAGAGTTTCCACCTTTGTGGATAGGTATAGTGTGGAATTTCTTCCAGACAGTTGGGACAGTGGATTCACAGATTGGATGGTTTATGAGGATGGACGCTGGGTAAGTTATGGAATAAGCTGCAGCCTTTAAGAAGACAGATGGCAAATTGTCAGCTGATGGGGAACAAGGTTTAAGTTTGACAAGATGCTTTTTGATGTAGCTAGTATGGATGGGTGTTTGTGAGAAAGGACAGTTTTGTAGTGGGGGGGTGGAAGGAGGTGAGGGATTGGTTGGGTTGGTAACTGGCATAATTTTGCCAATGTTATCGATAAAGAAGATATTGAAGACAGAGGCAGTTTCTTAAGGTGAATTACTAGAGCAGGGATTTGGTGTACAGGGGTTTCCAGAGTGGAGAATTTGGTTGAAGTATTCCAGAATTTTTTGGGGTTGTAAGTTTGAGTATTTAGAGGCGTGTTGTAGAAGGTTTTTTTTTATCAATGTTTATGTGTTTTTTGGCCAGGTTACGGAGTTTGGAGGTGTGAGAGTGACTTTGTCTTAAACCAGAGTTTCCATGCAGCATCTCTGTTTCGGATGAGAAAGAGGGTACACTTGGTGAGCCAGGGTGAGCTGCGTGATTTGACTCTGACAGCTCTGGGAGGAGCAAGGGAGTTTAGATTGTTTAGTAAGATGTGGTTAAATCGATGAACAACTTCATCGAGGGAGAGGCATGGGAAGAAGGACTAGTCAACTGTGGAGAGATAGTTGTTGAAGGTCTCAGTTTGAAGTTGGTTAGCTTACGGCATTCCTTGAATTTGTGAGGCGTAGTTATGAGGGGGGGATCTTTGGACACGTGTTGGGGAATGATCACTAATTGAGGCGGGAAGGGATTCAGGGTGGTGACAGAGGTTAGGATGAGAGAGAAGAATCCAGTCAAGAATAGAACTAGTGTTAGTGGGTTTGTGAAAAAAATTGGGAGAAGAGATAAGTTGGGTATAGCCATGTAGGTAAATGCATGTTGTAGAGGGGTTAGAGGTAAGGGAAAGCCGATTGATATTAGCATCACCTAGTATTATAGGTTCATTTGGTATTATATCAGTGATCCGGCGAAGAACCTGTTCTAACAAGGGTATGTTATCTCCAGGGGTATATAGATAGCAGCTATTGTAAGGGTTTTGTGGTTGTTTAGTTTGCAATTTGCCATGATGAATTCAGCTGGGAAAAAGAGGGGGGTGAATTGGTTAGGGGACAAGGTTAGGAGGTCAGAGTGCATGATGGCTAAACCTCCACCTTTTTTATGTGCTCTATCAAAGTGTAAAATGCTGTAGCTGCGGGGGGGGGGGGGTGGAATTCATTGTTTTTGTTATGTGGTTTCAGCCATGTTTCAGAGAGAGAGATAATGTTAGCAGAGTATTGGACTATCCAAGAGTGAAATTCTGTTGTCTTATTAAGTATGCTATGAATGTTGATTGAGTAAAAAAAAAAAAAAAAAAAAAAAGATGTTTGAGACTAGGGTTGGATTCTTGTAAGAGTGTGGAAGTTGTGTTGGTGGGAGTGGATGAGTTGTAGTATGGGCCTGGGTTGGGGTGGATGTCACCTGAGAGTTGAAGGATGTTACAGAGGTGGAGCAGTAGTGTGTAGTGGGGAAAGGTGGGAGAAATTTTAGTTTGTTTTTTTTTTTGATATGGAGAGGTATTAGGAGGGAATGTGATTTTGGGGAGAGTGTATTCAGTGTGGGAGAAGAGAGTGGGTAATATGGGAGAGGAGTAGTGGGAACTGGTGTTTGCAGTATAATAGTTTGTAGTATACGTTTGTATGTGTGTGTGTGTGTGTGTGTGTGGGGTGTGTGTGTGTGCGTGTGTGTGTATGTATGGGTCTCAACCAAAAAAAACAAGGAAACAGTGCCAAAATGAAAACAAACACAAATCCAACAAAAGGCACTTTTTTATTCTGTACTAAAGTTGAGTGACTGAAGTTCAGGGATTTGATTGCCTTCCTTCTTCCAAGTGCCTTTCGTTGGATATATCTACGAGTCTACCTGTTATTATCGAAAACCCACTTCACCAAATTTCTAAAAACTGGGACAACTACACATACTTGCAGCAACTGTCAGATCACCGGAATTTTACTCCAGGAAAGTAACCACTTGACCACCATGACTAAATAACCAAACCAAAGCAATTCAAACCCATCCAAGTGGGGGGCTATGTCCCCACAACACCCCTAACTAAATATACTGACTCCAGGATCTCACTACAGTGAGGAAACGGGCAAGGTTCATCATGGTTGCCAGGTTTTTACTTTCCTAGAGTAAAATTCCTGTAATCTGAGAGTTTGTGCAAGTAAGTGTTTGGTGAAGTCATCCCAGTTTTTAGAAATTCAATAAAGTGGGTTTTTGATAATAACAGTAAACCCATATGTATATCTAGATCTATGTCAGCTGACAAAAATTTCCCGGTCCTCATTGTACTGCGATCTCAATTCAAAAGCTATGAGTTTTCAGTAATTCAATCATATTGTCTCGCCGATATGAATTTCGAGTTTCTGAAAACCCGATCACCTGATAGGGATCCATATATGTATGGGTATATATATATATATATATATATATATATATATATATATATATATATAGGGTCAATATTATATATTCAAAGTTTCAAAACTTCGAACCTCATATGTTTGACAACATATTAGCAAGTTTGAAACTTCGAAAATATAATAAAAAATAAATTAAAAAAAAAAAAACTTACTTGAACCCGCGTACTTAAATAAACCAACTCCAAGATCGCACTTCAGTGCAGAAAAGGGAAATTTTCCCATTCTGCGCCATACAGAGCTGTTGCTTTTAACCTTTGAACTTTACAAAGTTCGATCATATGGTGTTGACCATATTACATTCGAACTTTGAAAAGTTTGAATAATTAATAGGGACCCATATATATATATATATATATATATATATATATATATATATATATATATATATATATATATATATATATATATATATACACACACACACACACACACACACATATATATATATATATATATATATATATATATATATATTATATATATATATATATACATATATAAATATACATATATATATATATATATATATATATATATATATATACATATATAAATATACATATATATATATATATATATATATATATATATATATATATATATATACACATATATATCTATAGACACACACGTGTGTGTGTGTATTTGCGCACGTGCACATATTTAAACTTATAATATGCAGTCACTTTTCTGAGCACCTCTCTACTGAAATGTTATTGAGTGTATGTTCCTTGTGTTCCTTTTACCATCTTTTTCACTGTACACTGATAATGCTGGATTTTCTATCACAAGAAGCACTACAGTTTTAACTCTCTGCTTTGGAAGGAACTGTCAAGCTCTCATGGCCTATCATCACAGCCCATCACAACAGTTTTTCACAGTATATCCTCACTAGTACACATTTAACCTGTTTCAGATCCCTTTGGAAAGTACAGATTTATTTGAAAATACCCAGATATACCTGGATTTGAAGAGCACAGCCATTAATCGGACTGCGCAGTGGTGCAGCAGTAGCATTGTCACCTCACAGCGAGAGGTTCTCGGTTCGATTATCGGCTGAGGTGCCTTCTGTGAAGAGTCTGCATGTCCTCCCTGCATTTGTGTGGGTTTCCTCCAGGTGCTCCAGTTTCCTGCTACATTACAAAGACATGCATTGGAGCATTTCTCCCCAGGCCTCCACTGAAATTTGGCTTCGTTCCATGTCAGACGTTCCCAGTAAACTAATGTTAAATAAATAATTGATAATATGAATCAATTATATCAAATTTTATGAACTGTATTTTCTCTTAATAGGGGTATCAAACTATGTGGAGAAGTAGGTTCCTCTTTGAGATCTTATAAACTTTCTTGCCTTCCTTCCCAGACAGTGGACATCTTAGGCAACAGCTGTATCTTGATGTTTTGCTCTGCTGCACCGCCCAACATATCTTAGAATCTGGCCCATTATTAGAGTTTTGATATGACCAGGATTCTGACAGAACTGTTAATTACGATCGCACAGGTAGAAGTTTTCCTGAAAATCGAAAAAAAAATAATTCCTGGTCATTCTCTTGCATTTGGAAAGGCAAACTACAATGTGGAAGCCTTTACTATGAAGTTTCTGTATCATGATAAACCTTTTCTGATTCAGAGGTCATTCTACAGCCACTTTTTCTCCTGTTAAACAGAACTTTCTTACAGAGTACTGTAGCTCTCTAGCTGACACAGCAGTTCATGCCAGCCTTGCTTCCTTTTTATGGCCCTAGTATAGTGCAAATAGAACATTTGTAATACTTTTAACTAGTGAGCCTTCTGTTCACATTCAACTGACCACCAGCAAGAAAAACTACACAAACTTACTTAAGTAAAATCAGTCTTCGAATCATCGTCTTCTCTTCAGTCTTAAAGTTTCAAGTAGCAAAAATCTGAATAACTGATGTATTCTATAGATTCTGAAGAAAGAGCTTGAGCTGTGTTGTGTTTATCAGAAGTTGTATATCTCATTCAGACTGTGCAAAAGGTAGATATGTTTAAAAACACTTTTAAGACTTTGGAATTTCTATTTTCCTGTAACATACTGACCATTTATACTGAAAATACTGAAATGCCACAGCACCATGACTGATACCGACACACTTCCCAAGTCACGGTCATAGGCTGTTATACCTAATGTGGTCAAAGAGCATTGGTGTCATGAAGTTTCTTATCCTTCTATAGAAAAGAGGCATTAAAAGAAAGCTTGACCCTCACATCTCAGCTCTCCTTCCTTAGGCTCACTGCAAACCCAAGATGTTATAGCTGGTTGTGATGTCTTTTTACCTGGAGAGTGCAAAATTTAGAATCCATGTATTTGTTATAAGAAGTAAACTGGAAATTATTTATTGTGCCATTTATTTAAGTTGGGCAGCATCTTGCAACACTTAAATGATGCAATATATATATATAGCAATATCTGCTTTGATTACAGAATTCTAACCTTATCAGGTAACTCCTTAAATATGATCTTTTTTGTATCTCTCTCTGTTTTTTTTTTCGTTATCTCCTTTACAGCAAATATTTAGGAATCTGAATTATTTTTCTGAATGCACCATATGCTATGCATCTTTGGAGGCTTATTAAGAAATGTAGAACATTGGCTATGATTCATGCAAACATGCTACCCTTTTGAACAAGATTCATGCAGATCATTGACACTGCAGCATTGTTCAGATAAAACAAACCAGTCCTGGGCTAGGTGCTTCTCAAGATAAAGTCTCTGTTAGTGAATTAAAAAACAAAAGAAGCACTCCACGGCTTAACGACAACACTTTATTGTAAAATGAAAAAAAAATAGTAAGCGCTTTCACGTTACGAAGAACGTTTCTTCAAACTTCAAAAAACACATATCCTGACTGCATTTAAATATACATCTATACACTTACTAACCAGCCACTAAAGGCAAATCATTAAACAATCAAATGAAATAATTTATCAATTAATTATGTTTTCATCAATTAGATACATATACATCTAAGGGAAACTCTTTATAAACCTAATATAACAAAAACGTCCTACCTATGTATTGTGTGACCAACTGTTTTAAAATTCTAACAAAAATTCTTGATATTATATAAATATACATCGTCCCCCGGATTCATGAACCTTGCGCCAGGCGCCAGCATAGCGTCGGCGTTATAACGCCAAATATGGCTGCTGAGCGATTCAGGTATGAATGAATTCCACGTGCACTACCGGCGTGTGCCAGACCGTCTCCGCCCCCGGCGTAGGTATGCAAAACACACTGTGTGCGGTATTGCACCATGCAAATGAGGGCAAATAGCGATCCACGAAGTGGCGCAGGCGTAGCGTAAGGGCACGGCAATGTAAACCAAAAAAAATGGTTTACATTTACCCAAACATGACCGAGGAGTAACGGAAGGCTGTCAAAGTCAGGTATCATATAGGTGCAATATGCCAATGTGGAAAGGCACCGAGAATGTCCAAAGAAAATATGCACAAAATGTAAAAAATGACATAAATGGCACGTACGTAGAAAGAACAGCAGACCCCGGGATATGTGCACAGAAGTTGCAAAGCAATGAAATAATATGACAATGTCCTAAAAGAGCAGTATAACACACATCAGCTGCACAGCCACCACACACCATAGTATGTATGTAAAGCTTCAACCCCAGCGCAATGGTTGTCAAGGAGTGGTGGCGGTGTTGACGCCGTAACCATGTATTAGTAGTGAATTACATGAAAATGAGACAGATAATAGTGAATCGCAAAAAGCGGCGCCGGTGTAAGGATGGAGCAAACGGCATAGCGGTACTACACCGAGGAGTGGCCTACACGAGATACATGTCAACCACAGAGGGGTGTGCCACTTTTGGAGGAAGGATATTGGAGGTCAGCAAATCTGGGCTGTACAATGCACATCACAGCATCAGGACTGGCGTGTTAGGAAATAGATGCGCTGAGAGTACATAATGCGCGTACAGATGCATGTGCACGAGGATGACTACGTTCCCTAAACCAGTCATGTGACGGCCTCCCGTCAACAACCACGGATATAGGAAGGTAATGCGGAGAATATGAGGAAATGCGGAAGCAGTGTAAATGGAGCCGTAATGAGCAATCAACACCAATCAATGCAGGAAGGGCAACGCCCGCAGCTGATAACTCTGCATGCAGACTCCTGCATAACGGGAAAGGGAGGCATATGAATGCAAAGATAGTAGGGGATGTAGTAGAAATGCAAAGAGCAAAGAACCGAAATAGCACAGCCAAGTACAGAGGTAGCATAACTGCGGCTGCAGATAACATGCATCATATGCCATGTGCCTGCAGGATGCAGTAATGTAAGATGCAAGGCCAAGGCAATGCAGGCAACTGTAATGTAACACTACAGGCAGTACCGTTGCAGTTGCAACCGTAAAACCACGGAAATAATCCATGGATACGGCTGCACAGACACACCCAATGACATCACCGGGTATACAGCACAACAGTATTAAATGTGAATGCACACAACACACAGCGCGATTTCCCAAACGCCGCACCGTAGGGTGTAAACAGACGGGGAACTTTTAAAATGTATATGCTGGGTGCCGCCGTGGCCGTGATGCATAGGTATGTGGCAGAGACAGACGGATTTGCGGAGGGTGGTGCCGACAACTACCGTAGGCCTCACAGGAGAAGGAGAGTGTTCAGACCAAGGGTGACCTACCAGGGGCTGCGAGACCTGGAGATAGTAGAGCGCTACAGGGTGGACAGGGACACGTTACAGCAAATAGTGGAGCTGTGCCGGCCGCCTGAGAACAAGAGACAACAGAGGGAGCCCATCCCAGTGGACACAAAGGTATGTGTGAGCTTGCGAATACTGGCTACAGGTACCTTTCAAAGGCCAACCGGGGACATAATGGGCATCTCACAGGCATCAGCATCCAGGGTACTACACCAGTTCCTGGATGCCATGTTACCACATGCCCATGAGTACATAAATTTCCCCACATCTCAGGAGGAGTTGGCTAGCAATATGCGCCGCTTCTACCGTGTGGCACAATACCCGGAGGTCCTGGGTGCGATAGACTGTACGCACATAGAAATTAAGTCACCACCCAGGGAGCAGGGTAGACGCCACATAAACCGCAAGGGATACCCCTCCATCAATTGCCAGGTCGTGTGCAATGCGCAGGGCATTATCATGGATGTGTGTGCTGGCAGCCCTGGAAGCTACCACGACTCCCATATCTGGCATGCCTCACAGCTGTATCAGGTATTCGCCAGTGGGGACATCACACAAGGTCACCTTGTCGGGGATGCTGGCTACGCACTGGAGCCGTGGTTGATGACACCCATCAGAAATGCACACACACACATGCAAGAACGCCATAATGAGGCACACGCACAAACAAGAATAATCATAGAGCGTGTGTTCGTGATGTTGAAATCACGGTTCCGGTGCTTGGATACATCCGGTGGAGCCTTGCAGTACTCTCCAGGCACAAGTGCCCACATATTCATAGTATGTTGTATGCTACACAATATGATTCTGCGGAAACAGCTGCTGCAGGGACATGATGCCGGAGGGCCACCAAGCCCGCCACAACTGCCAGGGCAAGCACAGGCACAGGGCGTTCAGCGCCATGGACACACTGAGCCAGCCCCAGTAGGTAGACAGAGGCGTACCCAATATGCCTACACCCTGGCAAAGAGGGAACGCATAGCACATACTTTGACAGTGTAGGCCCCATGGACTGACACCTCCTGACCTGCACACACAGTAAAATGGACGCCACACAAACAAGTCCGCCCGTAATGTGTACCGTATGTGCGGACGTATGTGTGACTCCAACAAAGGCACCGCCCAAACACTGCACACCCAATAGCCAGCAGAGCATGGAACGCCAACACCTCACCGCACGCCGGTTCTACAGCACACGGCGTAGCCGTATGCTGCCACTATCACCGCAAGTCGACCACATATGTACTCATGTGCATACACAGATACGGAAATAGATATCAGTACACATGTAGAAATATATGTACGCATACACAGATATAAAGTACAACAGGGTAATATGGAACCCAGGGATGCAAGTTCACAGATAAGTAATACACGAAATCACCACATGGTAAACATAGTGACCGACAACCCGATCATCCTGGAGGGTGGGCAGAGCAGGTAACGCCAGCCATGGAAATGTCAACCTGCATCAATACATATCCGCGTGTCAGGATGGTCACCAGTCCACGGTACATTAACGGGATATGTGCGTGTCATATCCATAGGATATGAGTGTGGAGATACACGCCGCCGCCGGCCAACGTAGGTATTGTGTTCAACCGTCGGTGCGAATGCGGCAAGCATACCAGTGAAGTGTACGACATTATGAGGAACGTACCTCCTTTGGGGTGTAAAACAGTTCATGTTCCTCGCAGTACCTTAAAGTTCCACATTGAAAATGTCTGTCAAACATCCATTGTTAGGAATGTATATAAATGACATCCTGGTAAATAGAATTTAATCATAGTAAGTCATTAAAGGTTCTTCACTGTAAGTAAATCAGCATATTATAATCAACCTATGACCTACTTAGCTGAAGTTGTCACTATGCCATTACTATGTGTTCCACATTATGCCCATTTGTTTCACATTACTAATGTGTGTGTTCCTCACTTTGGAAATAGAAGGTTGAGAGCCATGGCGGCAATATGTGTATGTGTGAGGTGAGGCTGTCGTGTGTTCCGCTGTGTTTGTGTAATGTGTGTGCCACTGTAAAATGTGTATGTAGATGACATGTCACAGGCGGAGTGTAATAACATGCGTAGGCATACAGTACAGGAACCATAGGCGTATGTACAGCAGTACCCACAAAGTAGTACTGACATCTCCTCAGTGGCTATGCGTGGCGACGTAAAACGATGCAAAGCGGAAATGTCCCAGAATGTACCACAGGGCCATAGCCAACAGGAGATGCAAAGGACGCATGTACAAACCATGACCGTATGTATGGCGGCCATAAGGAACACTCAACACGGTCCGTCGGCAATGTTACACAGCATCAGGCATGTACGGCGAAAATACGAATGTGCTATCCCAGCACCGATCGGGAACACTTACGGTCCCATAAATACCGCTGTGTGTAACACGACCGTGAAGTAAGCAAGCGGCATACGAATAGGAGGCTACCGGTAGCATACAGGCCATCCCAAGTATAGGACCACATTCACCGTAACTATCAGCGACAAAATGCCAATGGATAGTAGGCACGGACGAACATCCGCAGATATATAACCCATGTGAAGGAGGAATACGTGCAGGAAGCACACATGCAGGCGATACCGACAGCACACGACATCAACAAAACAAACATTCCCGGAACAACAGACAGGTAACCTGCAGCCCCCCAAGCAGGGATGGAGCACACACACAAGCATATCCCGTATGTATAAATGCAAGACTCACACCCCGTACCCGTTACCCACATCCGCAGATATACCCCATCGCACATATCAAAGGGATAACAGCTAAAACCGTAGCAAAAACATACAGGCAGTCAATGACAGCGGCATACCCACAACAAGCTCGTGGGAAACACTAGCAGCGGCTGATGCATCCTTGCATCCGTTGTGTACAGGAATATAACAGCTATGTTACACATCTGAATGCACAACGCCATCGACAGCCGCCGCCAGGACACGGACCCACATGTCGAACAGAATACCATACCCAACACACACAATCCACGGCTAACACCACAGCGAAATGTACCCGACACCACACATAGCGGATGCAGTCACACAAACATGATACAATACATACCATCCTCACGAAGGTATTGCAAATAACCAACGGCCACACAAGGAAAGAACCATGTCCTAGTGCCGGCGTAACAAGCGAAAGGAGGATCACCGGTGATATGCGCATAAGTACACACCGAGGAACAGCTATTGGCCTGATTAACCCACATGCCTCAGGTGACGACGAATATAAGGAAGACTCCCTGGATATTCAACCCGTATGTTCATACCGAACAAAGAAGGAATACAAAAGGAGTACCAAGTAAATACAGACGAACGCAGAACCAAAGGCCGGAAAGGTATGTCGAACCCACGACATGTACTGGTGTGTAACGCACGATACGTATGACGAATCTGTACAGTATGTGAATGGTGTGTGTAGGTAAAGATAACTGTCCATCAGGCAGAGAGAGGTGAAGGTTGGTTATGTAATGCTAAGCCGTGCAGCATACCAACGACTGTGGACAACGTGTGCACAGCAGTGGGACAACATGTACACACCCGGGATAACCCCAGGTTAGGCTTGCCACCTTTTCAAATGGGCAAAGTGGGACATCTTCGGGACACACATCAGATGTTACAGGTGGACACATACCCATGGTCAGTACAAAGGGTAGAACTGTACTCTTTTGCCTAAATAAAAGCGTAGTCTTGTAGCAGTTAAGTTGCTTATTGTGTGTCTTGTAACATTTAGGAATGTACATACATAAATAACTATGTTATGCAACTCTTACATAAAAATGGGACATAATTATGTCCTACAATCTCAGGACATTTGCCAATTGTAATATGTTTTGTCAGGACACAACTGCCCAAAGAGGGACTGTCCCTTGCAAAGTGGCACAGGTGGTAACCCTACCCCAGGTCTGCCATAGGGGTTGCAAACGCAGAACAATGCCACCACCCACGCTGATGCTGGCAGTGAATATCCAACAATGAAGTGCCACAGCAGGGGATAGGACATGTATGTATAGTGTCACAGCACACATGTGCATGGGCATATACCGTCGATGTCATACGGAATGCGCACGGCGTGCACGTATCCCACGCAGTAGGGGTGACTATGTCAATTATGTGTAATGCAAAGCTGTCATGATGGATATGTTCAGAAATCATAGACAGTATCACAGGCACAGCATGCATGATGGAGGGATGGCCTAATGTTATGTACATACACAAGATATGTATGGCCTGCACATATGGGACAATGTAGTAGCAGAATAGGTACCGAAATGGAGGGAACAGCAAGTAACCATGTCCAAACGTTCCGTAGCAGGTGCAATGTGTGCCACAATGATGTCCAGCAGGGCCGTGTGTAAACACATGTGCAATGTACACAGTAGTGACACCCCCCCCCATGGTAGTGTCCACTGAACGGCAGAAGTGGATGTCAACTGTTATGTCTATACAGTGCGTCCGCTGTGGTGGTACCATGGGTCTGTGTCACCCTACCAGCAAGGAGCTATCACATGACTAGTGACACAGTGTGCCCCTGTGGGATGTGCACAGGACCTATGTCCCACAGCACGGTGTGTGTCCAGTCTGTGGATGTCACACAGACGCCCGGGCCGAGAAATGTGGCATGTGTGCACACATGCAGGACTGCTCCTCCCACCCTGCCCACTGCAAACGCCATGTAGGAGTACTACATGCATCAGTACTGTGGAGAACATGGCCCATGGCAGAGTAGATTACACCCCTGTGTTAGTGGCATGCAGGTGAGTACAGATGTGTTACATGACTGTCATTTGCATATGTAAACTGTCTGAGCCGGGCAGAGATCACAGCATGACTATACTGAGACATGTAACATTGTATCCATTGTGTAAGGTACACCACACATGTGTTATTGTAACATGGCCTGCGTGTACATGTGTGTATGGCACAGGTACAAGGGCACCCAAGGTATCAGCTAGACATACGGTCCAGAAATGCGTGTTCCTGCACGTGTACCCACGCCATGGTGGAATATGGCAACCACAGCACCATGTGGGACATGTGTGTGTACATCAACCATGTACAACGTGATATGCCTGTATAGGGACAGTATCCATGTGATACACACCGCATGACTGTCAGTATGCAAAGGTGATGTGTATGCACTATGTGTGATGTAACTGATGCAATGATATCTACATGATATATCTGCCACACTGACACCTGTATGGGTGTCAGCAACATGAGTAGGATGAGCTAGAATGCTGCCAGGTATGTAGAAGTGGTATATGTAGGCATGTACAGTACTGTGTGACAGCAGGTAGTGTACGTATGCAAATACTGAGCATGAGGGGCCACATGTCTGAGGACTGTGCAATGTCACACGTACCTGACTTGTTGTAGTTAGCATGATATGCCTGCACCACTGTGTGAACTGTACAGAAGGCACATGGCGTAACATCCCGAGACATAGGGTACGATGTGATGCTGGATGTGTACATTGGCAATAGCATAAAGTGGAATGGTGCTGAAGGGCAAAGAGCGGATCATGTCTGATGTGATACCCTCTGTACCACCCCAACCACCCATGCAATAGTATGACAGGTGGCCAGCATGGGATGTGGTGTGCTGTGGTGCACAGAAGCCCAACAAGGGTGCCAGTAAAGGCATGCAGGTAGTCAGTGAGTGTGTGAAGCATGTATGTCAAGATGTGGCCCAGTGCCATACTGAATGGCCCAGTCATGGGTGTAGAGATGCAGCCCCATACGTGCAATGCAGTACCATCCATGTGTAGTGTGATAGATGTGGTAGTGTGGTGGTCAGGGTACACAACGTACATGAATGGGCTAGCAGTCACTGCAGTGTGCTGCTGCAGAGACATGTAACAGCCAGGTTGGCGGGATACAACAACTATGGCGGTTTGAGGTGACATTGGGACTGTGTTCCCGGACATAACATGTGCATGGCAGTACTATGTATGTGTCCACAGGGTTAATACAATGTCCAGCCAAGGATTGGAACCCTGTAGTGAGTGAGAGTGTGTATTGTTGGTAGGTACCCCACTGGCAGGCACGATGCCAGCAACATCTGTGTTGGCAATGCCTGCATGACTGTGGTATGCCGCATTGAATGTGGATGAAGTCAAACAGCAGAGACATACCACCACACTGCATAAGGGCCCACACTGCAATGTCTGGCAGTCATGTGTAGGTAGCTAGCTGTGGAGTATGTCATGCACCATGAGGACACACCATGACTGTCAAGTGACACACAACACACAGGTGAACATAACTACCGTGCAACAGCCTGCACATGTGCCCATACAGCACGTGTGCATGGAACAGGAATACCAATGTGGCGTCTGTGAAAAGGCCAGTACCACCATGTCTCAGTGTGGAATAGCATGGTCCCTACCAGTGTGTAAATGTAGCAGAAGTGCACTGTGATCAGTGTTGGCATAGGCACGTAGACTGTCCATCGTACGGGGTGCCATGCCATCAACTACCTCTGTCAGTGGATGTCAGTAATACCGGCTGTAGTGTGTATGTACCATGCATGCTGCTATGGTTGTGTGTTTAGGGTGTGGCTAGCAGGGATGAGAAGCATGGATGTTCAGCAAACAGAGGGAGGTGTGTAGGCCTAGCACACAGACACATGGAGGTTTGGTGCATGCCGAGGGTAGTGTAGGTATGGTATGTGTCGTGTAATGTGTCACCCAGCTATGCGTACTGCATGGCCAAGCATGTGTGGGTACATGGGAGTCCATACTAGGGAAGGGCGTGTTGCTGGCAATACATAGCAGTAGCAACTGTCCTAGGTGCAATGTACAGTATGCCAACCCGACCGGCATGTAACCTGTGGTGTACAGTGTATTCACTGTCGCGTGTCACAATGTGCGTAGCGGTCACGAACATGGGTATCTGAACATGGATTACCTATGATGCAATGTGTCATGGGAATATACAGTATGTGTGTAAATCACGGTGTGGTGTGGGAACCACCCACCCGTGTGTGTTACAGTACAGGTATGTGCCTGGGAGGTATGATCTGTGTACAATCTGGACTGGCAGGTGTGCCGTGTAGGGCATGGAGGCAGGTCCCAGGCACTGCAGATAAATGACATGTGTGCTGTACTGTGTGTGCAGTGCTAGTGTACAACACAGTGGAGGGTGTAAGCATTGTCACACATCACTGCATGCTGTGCCTACCTGTGACAGCCCTGCCGGAGACAGACATGTGACACCACTGCACAGGCAGCATAGCATGTGAAGATGTACATGTGGGCTGCACACCTTAGGCAGATGTCCACAGGTCATGTGTGCCACGGTAGTGTGGTTGAACACGACTATCAGACTGGACAAACACCACATGCCTGCATAACTACAGTATGACCATAGTCAACAGTCCCAGTGACAGAGTAGGCCAATGTACACTATCATGCATGCAGACCACTGGCTACTGGACACCTGGCTAGACACACACATGGAGGGTTAATTCACCATTGAGCCATCACATGTCCAAGTCCATGTGGGCTGTACAATGTCATCACAGGGTGGTCACAATAGCAGGTGGCAAGGCAGACACGGTGTACCAGGTGATGTGTCATGTGTGCATATGTTGAGTAGCACAGCCGTTCACATGTCTGCAACATACTGGTGCACGATGTATACTGTTACATGATGAATGGAACTGCACTGTCACCCACTACAGGGCCATCTGACACAGGTGTGTTGTGACTGGTGTAACCCATGTTTGCACAGGATACACACTGCTGTTGTAGGCAGCTATGCTGGTGGCCACCAGTGATATATGCAGTGGTCATACAGACATACCGTACACAGTGTTCATGCAGGAATGTCCATTGTCGTGGACGATGTGCTGCTATGTGAATGTAGGTGTTTGTTGTGAATGTCACACATCCAGAAGACACCATCTGGTGCAGTCATGGTTGTCAACACCAGTACACACAGCCACAGCAGTCAGAACCCAGTCATGACAATGTGTGTCAGTCACCCTCGTACTGTGTGACATATGTGCACATGGCGGAACACCTCCCACTGTCATCTAAGCTGGCTACATGATGGCTGGAATGTGCTGTAGAAATGTACTATGCTGGTAGCCCAATGAAGTACCTGGAATCAGACACAGTACGCTATGTCAGCCATGTAAACCATGCACAACAATGACCGCCCAACAGACACAAACAATGCATTGACACATGGAACATGTGCACATGACAACCCCCAATGAGGTATGTTGCACATATTGATGTACAATTGTCATCTATGGCCATAGCATGGATGCAGACACACATACTCCACAGGTAGTACCATGTGATGTAGGTAGGGGGGCATTGCTCGTGTACATGTCACAGTAGCTGTACACACACATGTCCTGCATAGCCGTCATGTAGGGGTAGCTGTGGTATGTGACTACTGGACATGCCCATACAAATGACCATGTCTCACAGGAGATGTGTTAGGTGTGTACCACATGTGACGTGCTGACAACAAGCTGCGATGTGTATGGCTGCCGGTGTACCTGTGTGACATTGTCTGTGATGGGTGCAAAGGCACATAGTATCGTATTGCATGCACACAAGCCCACATAGGTGCATAGCCTGAACATACAGTACAAGGGTGTGTGGGATGATAGCAACCCACAGGTGGAGATGGAGTGCGGACGGCAGCCCACAACCACATGTGTGTGTACGGTGTTCACGTCCACGACACATGAGCATCTGAGAGGCTAGCGTCACAGCTGTACAGGGTCGCATGCATATATGTTCAGCAACATCCCTGTATGTCCCACCACTGGCCCGTGGACCGATGGACACCAACCAAATGTGCAGATATGAGATGTGCACAGCACATCACAGATGCCTACCGTAGAACAGGCCTACCGTGTAGACATGTGCACAGTAGGTCTGCGCCACCTGCAGTCAAACACGTTAGGTGCCAAAACACAGCAATAGTCCAGGCAATGCCACAGATGGACATGCATGCCTCTGTGTATGTATGTCTGTGAATGCCTCCGGCATAGCAATATAGCTGTGTCACCGTTGTGAACAACAATATGAATGGGTTGTATGTGTGAGGGGTGCGTCATATGTGTATGGTCAGATCGACGATATCATCAGTGGGCCTGCTATGTGAACATCCCTGTCCCCATACATGGATACCTCTGCTGAGCCCAACACCACATTCACAGAGGGAGGGATGGTGGTGTGTAGTGCAGCAGCAGACATGTGGGTGGCAGCGGCCACTGGATGTACACATATGTGTTACCCACATCAGTGCAGGCAGCCATCCATGTGCATGGGATAGCGGTGTGTGTCCACATACAGCACTGTGTCGATCAATTTCCCAGCACATAGCACCTGCCAGGGCTACAGTGTATGCATGGATGTGTGATACCTGCATGCAGCAGACACACCCTCAACAAGCAGCGTACAGCATACCTCGCTTGAGGACAGTGTCCACACCATGGTGATAAACATGTTGAATGTCCATATTCACACAGCTATGACATATGCAATGGACAGCCACCCTGCCAATACCGTCAACCCCAGGTGGATCACACCCAGCGCCATGTATGTGGCATACCCTGCCATATCATGCAGACCTGACCAGCAAGGCTGCATGAGCTATCACAGTCCTACATGGTGCAATGGACAAAAGGCACTCTCACTATCAACCATACACAGCAGTAATGTGGCGGTGATGCACCCTGTCATGTTACAGGTGCTGTGTGATGCTCTGCACAATGTGTGTGTGTACATGCTATGCATGGCCTTTCCTGCTAATGTGTCATGGTTACACATTGCTCCATGTCTATCACATGTGCAACACAGGTGAGCTGTGGCAAGTTGTCCAACACCCGTGCAGTGCTGTGTGGAAGTACATGGCACAACACATGCATGTGCAGGTGTCCATGTGTATGTGTACAGTGCCGCTGCTGACGTTCACAATGGACACAGACGTGATGTGTACTGACATATACACAGCGTCCAGGTGAACAGTAGCACAGACGTCACATGGGGACCTATGCCAACTGATTTGGACATAGGTGCAGCCAGGTACACATGTCCATGGCAGGCTAACATCTACATGGTGCGTGTACAGTGTGATGGGGTGGCACACAGATATGATGTGACACCCAGTGCTCAATGGTGTGAAGCAAAAACATCGGCTGTGCACTGCCACAATGCCATTCACAGATCACTGTGCAGATCTCGTACATGTCATAGCAATGTATTTTCAACAGTATGCCAGCACAGCAGTGTGAATGTGACCTGCCACCATCATTATGTCTTCCAGATAATGCCACGTTCCCGGCTTCCACCTTTCATCCGACAGGAGGAGGAGGTGATAATCCCATACCTCCATAGTAACCACGCCGTGCTATTCAGCCATGTGCCACAGCAGGCACAGGAATGGCAGGAGATGTGGGAGGAGATGTGCAGGAGGGTGAACAGCCTGGGCGGATACAACCGCAGCTATCAGCAAATCCGCAGGCACTGCACAGACCTGATCCGGCATGCAAGACAGCGTGCCGCTGCAATCGCCAGGCAACAACGTGGGACAGGTGGTGGGCCACCAACCCAGCCCCCACTCACAGCCACGGAGGAGCTCCTGGCCAGTCTGGGGACACCCACGGAACAACACGCAGAAACACTTACGTCCATCGTGGAGGTGGGTGTCTCCCGAACTATGAGCCTGGAGCCGACTGGTAAGTCAGTGTTGCATGTTTGTATGATAAGCGACGTGTGTGTGGGTGTCATAGTACAACACATGATATAGCAATACATGCCAGGTATATGGCCACACAAGATGCAAACCATAGTATGCTATGTTGTGTTAGCAGACATGTGCATAGCACATGCTAACACACACATGCATGATGTGACATGCACAGTGCTGACCGTGGAGATAGTAATGGCTAATGTGTATACCGTTGTGTAATGTCTTTACAGGTACGTCTGGCGTGTCGCAAGGACAAGGGTCTGTTGCAGGTAAGTCTGTTGCTAGTCAAAGGCATGTTCTGCTGTATTGATATTACCCATGTGTCTAGGCATGACATGCTCACCTGTGTGTGCCCCAGTCACGGTATACAGCTCGCACCATCCCAAAACACACACCACCCATGTACAGTAGATACAACCGTTAGCGTAGAGTGGTATGACACCACACAACCTATTGGTGTGTTACGTGCATTCAGCTATGCATACAATGGTGTAGGTGTTACACAATGGCTGCATGTGTAGTATGCATTGGCATGCCAGTGCAGTATGCACACAGTACCACATAGTGAGCTGTGATCTGGCCAGAGCACAGGTGTTACCAATGTGACCCATGCCCCTGCATCGGGTGCACACGTTGTGACATGGTACATGCCATGTCCCATGCACGTGGATGTCTGGCTGCAGCATTGTCACACCATGACATGACCTATGCACAACATAGCAGACATCCACACTGTCAGCATATCCGTAGAGAATGTGACACCTCACACTAGTATGGTTGTATGTCACATGGGCCACCACAGGGCCGTGTGCACGATGTCTACCACACACAATTGTCAATGACTCAGACAGACAAGGCCATAGTCGATACCTACAGGCATGTTGCCACACAGCACATCCACAGTGGGTAGTCACCGTTGCACCCTGTACACACATAGTGGGTTCATCTCTGTAGTGGACCCCCTGGACATCCGATGTAGTACACCAGTGACATGGAATGCCTCTCCACAGCTACTACAGGTGCCTCCAATGTCCACCATATACGTGCTGCTGAGCAGCTGAACTGACTTACAGACATGGCAATGTAATGCGTCCAGGTCACGCATCGCACAGACACATAGCTGTGTCCTGCTACTGTGCAGTGGCACAGAGCCCGCACTCCACACTGTACAGCTATGTACACAGCTCACAGCAAACGTACCTGCACAGACATCAGTGTTACCCATACATTGTATCTGTAGACTGTACACATAACACTGCACCGTGACAGCCGTTGTGATGTTGTGCATGCGGTGGGACACCATCGTCACATGTCCACATGATACTGCACATGTTTGCGGTGTACATTACATAGTGTTGGCAGCCATGTGTACTCTAAACTCGCACGTGGCCACACGGTGTATCACGCTGATGCATGCGAACTACCATGAATGTGTGTACTGCATGCCTACTAAATGACACCTGCCTGTTGTACTGTCCCCACCAGGGCAGTGTACATACTGCCACTATGAATGTCTGGTCCGCATTCACTGGTCTGTGTTGTGTGAATGCTGCATGCCACCTGCATTATCACATGCATGCTGTGTGTGTGTGTGTGTGTGTGTGTGTGTGTGTGTGTGTGTGTGTGTGTGTGTGTCTGTATTGTAACCGAAGGTATGTCTTTGTATTGACAGGTGCTGTAGGTGGGTTCCCCTCCTGCGGTCAATCTGATGCTAGTGTCCCCACAGATACTAGTGGTGATGACCATGTGCATGAGGCACAGGCAGGGTCGTCACAGGTAGACACTGTGCCACTGGAGAACATCACACATACGTCCCTTTCAACCCCGCTCACGGTTCAGATGCCGACACATACCCCAACACCGTTGCCCATAGATGACGGTCAGTCAGCGTCTCTTGGCCCCGAGCAGGAATGTGTGGTGGCTGCAGAAGGTGTGGGTACACACGATGTTGCCAGTGTAAGGACTGGTGCAGTGCCACACAGGCATGTGGCAGGTGCTGCTCGTAGGGGGAGCACCGCTAGACATACACCTGCTGTACAGGGTGCAGCAGCTGGTATAACCAGACGCATGTTCCAGACTGTAATGGCGGCGCAGGCACATGCTGAACGGCAGAACCAGGAAGGGCAGAGGCTGCAGAGGTCCGCAATCCGTACCTTGAATGACAGCATCCAGGCATTGGCAAATGCACAACAGCATCTTGCCGATGTTCTGGATAGGAGATTGGGTGACATGGCTGGTATCCTCGACCGAGGCATGGCCATCCTTGAGCGTGCGCAGTCCGTGCAGGAACCCCAGGTAGGGGTGAGGCATAGGGAACGTGGGCGTGTGCCAGCAACACCACCTGCTGCAGGTCAGCGTCTGCGTGCCACCTCCCATGCCCACCCAGACAGTGCTGGTAGCAGCAGCAGTGCAGCTGCTACTACACCATCCACACCAGGACAGAGCAGGCCACGTGGACGTGGCCCTGGATGGCCCCGTCGTGGGCATGTTTCCAGCGGACATGTGACATCGGAGAGTGGACAGTCCGTACCTCCACCCGGTCGTGCCCGTGCGACCCCAGGCAGGCGCGGGTCACGTCGCCGCAAGCAGACACAGTGAGTCGTAACACCTGCACTGTACAGTCAGGGGCTGCCAAGCATACCCCGTGTAGGCATCACAGATGACTGAACTGTGTACACACACACCCACACACAGCAGACACAACTGTAGGGCTCTACCACACCCACATGCAATCTACATAGTCATGCCCACTCAATGCACAGGCCCTTACACACACACATGATGTCATCCATTGGTACAGCCCATGCCTGTGGCACACACATCACCCTGTGCATATGATGAAGTCTCTGCCGCATAACTGTGAGCTACACCATCACTGCACGGTTAAGCTAACATATTCTGATGCACAGGGTGGACACGATAGTGAGAGGTGTATGTGATACCTGTGTCCGCATAGTACATGATGTGTATGTTGTGGTGTGTGTGTATGGCTGGTGACAGGTGTGTATGTAATGTGGGTTGTGCACGGGCATCATGCAGCAGACATACCATGCAGGACAGGTGCAGCATTCATTGATATGTGTACACAGTATGTCTGGTGGTTACATGTGTAGCACCATGTCGGTGCAGTTAACCCGTATGATACTGATGGTGTACTTGCACGTGCCTACTGGGAGCACTGTAATTAGTTCCCCACGTGTAGTTGTGGGGTACCCACAGGCATGTCTGGCAACATCAGCATAGCACAGTTACCCGCATCCGGCATGGACCCCTACATAGCTACATAGGCGCACATGAACGTAACAGGATATGTGCCCTACGACATGTGTGGACCTAGCATGACTGTGTGTGGCGTCTAACACCCCTCAGGATGGGGATGCCATATCCATCAGTCCCCAGTCCCTGGTCTAGCAGTGACACACAGATGTTGCCTGGCGCATAACTATCGTCACACATCCACACGTCATTAGCAGTCCTGGACGAAGGCAGTCAGGGCCTTTCCTTCACATGGCCTGGCACTCCTCCCCGTGTTGTAGGGGGTGTCTGGCCATTAACCCTGTTCCCCCAGCACGTCACACTCATCTTTGTGTTGAGGTGTTTGACAGTCGCTTCTGTGCCCGTGTTTGCATGGAGCCTGGGAGGTGGAATGTGCCCATGTCACCCAGGTCAGACATGGCCGTGTATGCCAGGCACAGATCACCACGGAGCAGATGTGCTGTGAAGATTTACAGCCGGTGTCCCCTTGGCCGTGCAGCTTGTGACATGTCCTAGCACCGTCATCCCCGTCTTGTGGAACGTTTGCGGTCCTTCCGAGTGCTGCAGGTGTCAGGTTAGCTACAGGCCACATGTGCCATTGTACGCAGTCATTGCTCTGGTGTGTGATGTGTACAGGGGTACAATGAACACCCCTGATGTGGTTGCGATTCCATCCGGACCAGGAGGCCACAATGGAATGTCTTCACACCCACATTGCCATTGTGTGTGTTGACAGAGGTTGCCAACAGGTGTGGTAGCCATTTCCCTGAACATGTCCACCATCTTTAATGGCGTACCACCTACATGTGACATTGGGACGAACATGTCCTTCACACTGGGTAGTGCTGCACCTTCTCTGGCATTTAGTAGCAGGCCATGGCTCTGGCACCAGTCATCCATGTCTATGATGCCCTAGGTGGATGTCCGTGTAACGTGGGGTGTTGGGTATGTTGGCCGGTGTGTAGTCATCTGCACACCTTGTCTGCTACAATCCCCCTATGATTGCATGCACATTGGAAGGTCGGATGCCATATGGCAGGGGGCCCAGGAGTGAGCCCTGTGGGCCTCCACTGTGTCCACATATGAGTGTGACAAGGCACCTTGAGCACCAACCCTGTGTGGTGTGACCTCCAACCTGCCTGAGAAGCATCGGGTGACATATGTCCCCACATGTATGCTGGCGAGCCTTTCCATGGGTCCCATGTGTAGTGTGCTCTGAACGCTCCCACCAGGTCATGGTACTGTGTGCAAACCCACGTATCCCCATCAATGGCCTTGGTGACCACTCCAGACAGGACGAGCAGGTTCGGGAGGCAGGATCCGCCCTTGACTATGTAGTTGTGGGTATGTTCCGGTATTGGCTGTACACGCTATCTGTAACCATGGCCACCTGTATGGACCTCCCCACAGCTTTGCAGACAAGGCTTGTCAAGCGTATAGGGTGTGGCTGCCAACAGTCCATAAGAGCACTACCCTGGCATAGTGGGACCACAGATGCCATATGGCATCCATTGGGGACATAGCCCATAGTAAGGCTAACATGACACAGTGGCCGCATGTGTGGGCCGAGGGCCTCAATGAGGATGGGTAGCACACAGCCAGGGACACTATCGGTGCCCATTGCTGATGTGTCAAACGCCATAGAGATATGGGATCACTCCAGGCCATATGAGATGTCTGGGAGGATACACTCTGGTGGGATGGATATGTTCCCTCTTGGGGGGGGGATGTATGCATGGAACATGTCCGCTGGTTTGCAGACAATGTCTGTGGGTGCAGTGACTGTTGTACCATTCTGGACCATTCCCAGCCAAGTCTGTGTGCCCCCAACCATGTCCTTACCACTGTTAGGGAAGGCCCTATGGTCGTCTCATGTGCCCTCTGCAGTACCACTCCCACAAGCGGCCGTGGATGATGGTATGTGGGGCCGTATGGTGACGCCGGTATGAATGGGTGATGGCTTCCCTGGTACTGTCATTGCTCTGCCATGTATTAGCTCCACCTGTTGATGTACAGGTAGTCAGTGGCTGCGGTCCACCACACCATGTGCCTACCTGTGGTGGACAAGGTCCTGATGTCATCATGTTTGCCTGTTGCAGACATGCATGTGGGTGCTCAGAGAAGGCATTTGTTAGGCGTTTGCCGGTCTGGCCTGTGTTCAACACTGGCATGGAGGACTTGTAGGGTACCACACCGGTCATATGTGTGTGGTTTTCTGTGGAGAGGTCATCACTGAGGTCCCCCATGCTGGTGTTGGTTACAGGATGTGGATGACCAGTGGATCCACTATATGGTCTTGCATCACCAGTGAGGGCTGTACATCCTGTGTGGGGCATATCCTCACCATGTGTGATGGGCAGAACTGTCAGACATCGCCCCCTAGTATGTATGGTGCATGGCTGTTTAACAGTGGCCAGGTGTGTGAACACCTGGGACCGCTGGCGTAGTGTGTTGTGCCATGGGTAATGTTCCCAGGCTATGTATGGGTGGTTCATGTCACCCAATACGGTGCTGTTGTGAGAGCATGCCCACTCACCAGTGTCCTCAGGACATCTGTGAAGGTATCCTGTGTTTGGGAGGGTTGTCTGTAGCATGCAACAAACTGTAGGCCAGTCCTACACATGGTTAATTGCACCTAGATATTCCCCGCAGCAACGGCCACGTCTGTGGCATGGCCGGGTTGCTGTTGCGTGGCTGGACACACAGGACGGTCCACATTCCGCCACCCATGCCGTCGCACCATGTGTATGCATGTCTGCTCTGTGCCGACTCTAAGTGTCTGAGCATGCCCAGTAGGCAGCTGTGTAGATAGACACACAGCACAGTGCACATCCTGCCCGTCTGCAGTTATATCCCGGGTGCATGCCTGTATCCCCATAGCAGCCACGTCTGTGGCATGGCCAGGTTTCTGTTGTGTGGCTGGACACACACGACGGTCCACATTCCGCCACCCATGCTGTCGCACCATGTGTATGCATGTCTGCTCTGTGCCGAGTCTAACTGTCTGAGCATGCCCAGTAGGCAGTGATGTACTGATCAGTAGTTACTTGGTATTCCCGACTGCAGCACTAACGTGTTACTGTACGGCGACCTTGGGATGGTAACAGGCTGCGTGACTCGCGACTCTGTCCTAACTCCCGATCGGGCGTTGCCTCTGCAAATGATACCACTCCGTGGGGTATGCCTCCTGAGAGCGCTCTGCTCAGTAAACTCGGTAGCTCGTTCTGTAAATGCTTCATACTGTAGTGTGTACATGTAGATAGGCGTAGGTTCGTCCCCCGTCCCTTCCGTGTGTGTGTGTGTGTGTGTGTGTGTGTGTCTGTGTGTCTGTGTGTGTGTGTGTGTGTGTGTGTTTCCAGCTGCCTCTGCGACTGATTATGCTTTTAGGCGCTCCGCAACACATGCCTTAGCTATTGCCAACTATTGTCTTCGGGTGACGCCAGCAGCCTACAAGTATGCCTCTGACAGCGCTCTGTTCAGTAAAGTCGGTAGCGCGTTCTGTAAATGCTTCATACTGTAGTGTGTTCATGTAGATAGGCGTAGGTTCGTCCCCGTCCCTTCCGTGTGTGTGTGTGTCTCTGTGTGTGTGTGTTTCCAGCTGCCTCTGCGACTGATTATGCTTTTAGACGCTCCGCAACACATGCCTTGGCTATTGCCAACTATTGTCTTGCGGGTGACGCCAGCAGCCTACAAGTATGCCTCTGACAGCGCTCTGTTCAGCGGTAAAGTGGGTAGCGCGTTCTGTAAATGCTTCGTACAATAGTGTGTTCATGTAGATAGGCGTAGGTTCGTCCCCGTCCCTTCAGTGTGTGTGTCTCTGTGTGTGTGTTTCAGCTGCCTCTGCGACTGATTATGCTTTTAGAGACTCCTGAACACATGCCAGCTATTGCCAACTATTGCCTTGCGGGTGACGTCAGCAGCCTACAAGTATGCCTCTGACAGCGCTCTGTTCAGTAAAGTCGCTAGCGCGTTCTGTAGATGCTTCATAATGTAGTGTGTTCATGTAGATAGCGAGGTTCGTCCCCGTCCCTTCCGTGTGTGTGTGTCTCTGTGTGTGTGTGTTTCCAGCTGCCTCTGCGACTGATTATGCTTTTAGACGCTCCGCAACACATGCCTTGGCTATTGCCAACTATTGTCTTGCAGGTGACGTCAGCAGCCTACAAGTATGCCTCTGACAGCGCTCTGTTCAGTAAAGTCAGTAGCGCGTTCTGTAAATCTTCATACTGTAGTGTGTTCATGTAGATAGCGTAGATTCGTCCCCCGTCCCTTCCGTGTGTGTCTCTGTGTGTGTGTGTTTCCAGCTGCCTCTGCGACTGATTATGCTTTTAGACGCTCCGCAACACATGCCTTGGCTATTGCCAACTATTGTCTTGCGGGTGACGTCACCAGCCTACAAGTATGCCTCTGACAGCGCTCTGTTCAGTAAAGTCAGTAGCGCGTTCTGTAAATGCTTCATACTGTAGTGTGTTCATGTAGATAGGCGTAGGTTCGTCCCGTTCTTCCGTGTGTGTGTGTCTCTGTGTGTGTGTGTTTCCAGCTGCCTCTGCGACTGATTATGCTTTTAGACGCTCCGCAACACATGCCTTGGCTATTGCCAACTATTGCCTTGCGGTGGCGTCACCAGCCTACAAGTATGCCTCTGACAGCGCACGTCCAGTTAACTTTCGTAGCGCGTTCTGTCAATGCTTCATACTGTACTGAGTTCATGTAAATAGGCGTAGGTTCATCTCCCGTCCTTCCGTGTGTGTGTGTGTTTCCGTTGCTTTCGCCGTACAACTGAATAAGCAAATCCTTTAAGGTTCACAATCAACAGTGTGATATTTAAAAATCATGTTAAGACTCACATTGTTGATTGTGAACATTCTTAGACATAGCTGTTTTCTGCACGTTGTGGAAACTCTTAACGTTACATGTTGTAATGAACTGTTTAAATGTTACGAAGACTTGTGTTGTGTCGAACTACGGGACCATTCTTGCTGCAGGTTGCTGGTTTGTTTGTGTTTCATAGTACAATATCATGTAATACGTGTGTTCATAGTATGCTTTCTGTGATGTTGACATGTGTGTGTTTCGTTAGCAGTACGTCTCTGCTTTCTATGCTGTGGCTACATCTCCATTGCTCGCATAGACAGTGACAACTGGAAGTGTAAGGGTGGACATTTAAAGCCTGGATACTTCCATGTTATGTGTAAGTCTCACAGAGACCCAACGGGTGATAGCGCATACATGTCTATGAAGTACCTTTGGATACCATATGTGACCTGTCGTGGACGAAATGTTTAAGTTGACTGTTCCATCTACCTATGTGTGACATGGTTTGTGGCCATAGGGTGCCAGCAAGTCTTCCCTGTTCATTGGGTGTTTGCCATGGTCTATTGACATCACTCCTATTAATTCACCGAAGGATGTGTTTCATTGTTGGCAACGCCATACTTTGACCATTATGTCATTCCCAGCAGGCGTGAAGATTGTGCCATTGGTATGTTTACACAGGTGACCCATCTGTTCCACTGTATGGAAGCGTGTGATCCCCATAGATGTGCTGGCAGATTGAGTGCTGTGTACACCGGTATCTGCCCATCGGTCTGGCTTTGAATGGGGAGTGTCTATGTAGACCCTATCTGTATTCCTGGGTTATGCCTTGCAACAGCTGTAGGATTCCCCAGGTTTGCAGCTATGGGTGCCATCTTGGCCGTGACGTTTGTCCATCCATGGGAACTGCCTACTGGACACTAGTATCGGGCTGTCAACATTTCACAGCTGCATTCTCCATTTCCGGTGGATGATCGTATTAGTATTGCGGAGTAACGCGTATGCCATGGCCACGTCCGCTTTTGCAGGCGGGACAACGAATCATCTGCCAATCCACACCGACACCCATTTTGCATACCCACGATCCCATGTCTGCAACCCTCGACAGTACCCTTGCACACCCTTCATGTGTGCGGAAATGGGATGTGACGTCGTGTATGGGCGCAGCAGCCTGGGGAGTCCTATTCATATGTCCTGCATTTCATGGATGGCTGTCATCACCTTGAAGACGCTTTGTGGTATATATACCTGTGCCATAGTCACGCTGTCACCTCTTTCAGTTCACACTATGTTGCCCACACTTACTTAAGGAGTAATTTTTGGGTCCTGCAATGACACCGATGTGCATATGTAAAGTTTAGAACATGTTGGACTGTGTCCATTCGGCCAGTGGGTTTGACTGCCGCCGTATGTTCCCCAGTCCCGGATGTCTGTCCGCCTACCCATATTATGTAGTGCTACGGAACCCGTGTCCTTCCACAATTTACCCAATATGGTGTTACTGTAGTACTGCAGGTTGGCAACTGCTTTAGATAATCCTCAGAGGTACCATTGTGAACTATCCGCCACTGTATTGTCATTATAACACAGCCGGTACATGTAGAACCTATTTATTCATGACAGTATGTTGTTTGTGTGGGAACGCCATATTTTAACGATAGTATGACCTTCCTAGTTGGCGTTGTTGGTGTGCCATTAATATGTGTTCCAGGTACCCGCGATATGTTCCGCGAGTGGAGCGGGTGATCCCCACATACTTGATAGCACTTTGGCTGCTGTATGCGCTGGGATTCGCACAGCAGGATGGATGTCTACGGGTGTATCTACTGTTGTTTCCATCTGTATTTCCTGTGTTATGCCTGACTACAGTTGTGTGATTCCACCAGGTTTGCTATTATGGGTGCCATCTTGTCCGTACGTTTGTCCATCCTTGGGAAATACCTACTGGACACTGATGTAGGGCTGAACACATTTCACACCTGCCTTTAGCATTACCCAATGGATGCTTTGCATCCTTACTGGGGACTAAGGCACGTCCTGTACCCGCAGCCCTCCCACAGGGCCGGGACAACGGATTATCTGCCAAACAACACCGAGCCCCATTTTGCATACCCAGGATACCATGGCTGCAACCCCCCACGGTACGCATGACACATCCTTCATGTGTGCGGAACTGGGATATGGACGCACATGTATGGACACGGCAGTCTGGGGACCTCTGTTCATATGTCCTGCATGTCATGGGCAGGTATCATCAACCTTAAACACGCTGGTGGTGCATATGTCTGGCTGTGCCAGAGTCATGGTTAGTACTCTGATTGGCCCGATCCGATGGATAACGGAGCAAACGCCGTAATTTTTGGAGTCCTACAATGGACACCGATGTGCATTTGTAAAGTGTAGAACGTGTTGGACTGTCACCATCTGGCCAGTGGTATTGACTGCCGCTGTATGTTCCCCAATCGTGGATGTCTGCTTGACTACCCATCGTTTGTATGACATGGCCTATCTATATCCATCAAAATGCGCCAGTATGATATCTTGAAATACAGCAAACGCTTTTATGCTTCTGCCCATCTTCATAAAACTACATTATGGAACATATATCGCAAAACAGACACTGTCCGTACGATAGACTCCACAGTGAAAGGATACTGAGCTCTTTCACCTACTAACATGGCGCATCGTCGAGTAATGGAATGCATGACATAGCCGTCCCTTATACACTTCCTTCAGAGCCGGTTCACAGCAACATAATCAATAAACCTGCCCACAGTTAGATGGACAGTGCTCCAAGTCTTGATTATAACGTGACATATACATATCAGTGTTGCATGCCTTACTTCATGGAAACAATAATACGGCAACAATGTGTTAATATATATACAATATTGGTAAATACAATCAGTATCCTGACACATAGTTGATAATTGTTGTGAGTGCACCTTTTGTGGAAGAATGAGTGTGTTGATCAGGATATTGTATATCAATGTGTATAATAGTATAATTACGATAACAAAGCATGGAATCAATAAAGTACTATTTAAGCATATATTTACAATTATGAATGTAAATGTGTGGAGGAGACATCCGTAACCTTCCCTGGTTCCACTGGATCACACACGCACACGCACACTGCGCATGTCCGATTGTGGGTTACGCGCAGGCGTACATGCATATCCGTAGTCCGTTTATATATGTTTACAGTGTCTGTGTGGTTACGTGTTTTGCGTTACTTGTGACTATTCGGTAACATATGTCTGATCCGGTTGACGGACGTGTGCAGAAGCACTTACAGCTTTATATATGTAACAGTCTTTGCAGCATGGACGACATGTACATCGCACATCTATATGTTCTATAGTCGTAATTCAAACGTGACTGCATTCACGCTTGCAGTTACTGTGACCAGTACACGTTAGCTGTTCGTTGTCATTAATATGCATACCCATGGTACCTATGTACATTTACATATCCCCCGACACACCGCACGCTGTCACAGGCATCCATTCTCTCCTGCTGCTGGGAAAGGTGCGGTACTGCATGTTGAACATTCCTAATTCCCCTCGCTCATGGCCCAGGATGCATATGTCGTCACATAGAGGCTGTTCAGATGACAGCTGCTTATATCCCATACATACAGGCCTTGATTGTCAGGGTGTTGTTGTGGTGCTTTGGGTTTGGTCTGGGTCCCACTGTACGGCACTGCCCTGACTCTGTACGAATGTGAGATGAGTCACATGGCAACCTCTTGTCCGTGTCCATGGTACCATGTCACGGCCAATTACCCCAATTATTCGTAACGGTAGCCCGATTGGCGGTGTACCAGATCTTGTTATACTAATTGCACACGGTCTGGTCGAACTGACCAATTTCCATTACTAACCCTCCGTATGTATGGCCTGTGTCGCAATATTACAAGGGTTTACCATTGCGATTCGACTTTCACTGAGCCACAGACATGTCCGTTGTTTGTTTGGGCGGTTCGCTGTGCTACACACATTTAACATGGCGGAACAGGTTGAACAGCTCAGCCAATGGTGACATCGGGTTCTCCGTCGCTGTTTAGTATTAAATGTCTATGTGGAGTTTGTTTCACAAAGCGAGACAATGTCGACATTGTTAACGGACATCTCATGCAGTACGTCCGCACCGACCGCCCGCGGGTGACGTATGTCTGCCTTTGGCGGCGAACAGGCATTATGCTGTGCCATTATGTCTGGGGATATATGGTTTCCTGACATAGATGATATGCCGCCACTAGCAATGACCCTAGCAATGACCCATGCCTGGGTGTGGGTACTGCTGTATTACCCAAGGGAAGAGTGGCCTTAGGTTATGGTGCCCTAGGCAGAAGCTGCCACCGATACATCACCTGCCACCCTCCTGGCCTACCTACACACCAAATAGAGTCTGAAAGGTGCCCCCGAAAGTAGAGCAACGCCCTAGATCGCATACCTACTTGGCCTATGCCTCCAAGGTCCGGCTATGTGTGTGGTCCCTTGGGCATCGGACTCGGGAACGCGCACACGCCTGGCCGTGGGTATGTCCAGCATTACCCACATCCAGCCCCAAGGCAGTCAACACAGCATCCATGGGTCCAGATGGGTGTCCCAGCTGTGTACTCCAGGAACTCTGGTGGGGGAATTAAACCCACACACTTAGGACAGCTGTTTAATCTTTAGCCCTCACCTCAGGATACGCATTCTCCGTAGTAGTTAACAGGCTGCTTAACTGTAGTCAAACACTCCACATAGATGGTGCCTCCACTGACCCTTGGTTATTACCATACCATTAATTTGGACAAGCCTTATCTGCAAAGCCATGGAGATGGATCATAATGGAACACATAGATAAAGACATAGGGGACTCGCGTGATACTTTGGATACAACCCAGTTTAGCTTGGTCAGGAAGTCAGATCATGCCCTTTACACGTGTTTCACTCTTGTAGAATCAGTCACCAAGGCCATTGATGAGGGTAAAGCAGTCCATACAGCCTACCTCAAACCCGGGCAGAGGCCTTCGACACAATACTCCCTCGGGTATAATTGATAAATCTGGCCATCTTGAATGTCAATCCATACATCAGCCATATAGGTTGCAAACTGGCTAAGTCACAGAACACACATGGCCATAGTTGCTGGGCGCCTATGTCATACTCACAGCCAGTCACAGGTGGTGTCCCATGGGGCTCAGTCCCTGGGTCCACTATTTCTCAGCATCTACGCTTTCCAATGTACACGCGATACAACAGGGGGGTTATGGAGACAATGTTTGCAGATGACTGCAAACCGGTGCTGTAAAGTCAGGACAATTAACATCTGACACAGATATCCTTCAGGGTGCTCTCCCACAGATGTGGGATAAGTGGTACCAGAGAGATGTCCTGCCAGCTAAATGCCAGGAAATGCATAGGCATACCTTCGAAGAACAAGGTTACCCTCGAAAGCTACCATATATAGGTGGCAATCCACTGAGCACAGAGGGTTGGTTACCAGTGATCTGGGGATCGTAAGTTATGTTGTTAACTGCTCGCTAGGACACACACAGCGTTAAGCCAACATAGTTAGGTAGGACCTTCCACATTGCCCACATCATCATGAAGCGATTCATACATCTAGATCAGGGGAGGTCATTGTCCCCCTTGTACTCATCACTTATTAGACCGGCGATTGGGTACAATGCCCCGCTCAGAATGTATCTCCGACCCAACAACCTGCAGCAGCTGGAAAGGCACTAACAGTTCATCGACAAACAGATGCAGGGCCCCCAGGTATATGTGTGTTATACCTGACCGACTGAAAGAATTCCAGCTGTATACAGTTGCATACCACTTGCCCAGGTGACCCGTGTCTGGCATGTACAAGGCTATGCCTAACCCAGATCTGATGACTATGTCTTCAATGAAGAAGTTAGATCTCAGAACCAATAAGGGCAGCTGACGCATACCTTGACACTGCTCATTAATCGAACGCGGTTAAGTTGGGACAGATTCATCACCTGTGACACTCACCTGCTGTGTTCACCATCCCAGTACATGTGAGGGCAAGCGCAACCCGCTGGCCTTAGGTTAGTATTTAGACATGGATGTCTGAATTGATTTATTTGCTAACCTCTAAATGAATATTTACATTAGCTTACCCATTGTGAATCTCTTTACATTTCGTTGGTCTATTTTACAGTAGTCATAATCATAATGCGCTTATGTGTATATAGCTATGGTTCATTTATATTACTAGGTAGTCTGCAGTTCTGTTAATATATTGGCACAATCCGTGAGGGATGCATATATATGTATCTTACATACAGTCAGACATTTGGAAAACATTTTATGTTGGTTCATGTTTCATATATGTACATATGTTTTATTTCTATTTTCCGATGAAGACTACGTACCTTTTCGAGCAATGTCTGATGTCCCTCACTATTGTGGGATACTTGTAACAACCAAGTAAGGTTTGTTAAACTTGTGCTGCCTTTAAAGAGGGCATGTAATTAGTACCTAGCACGTAATCTAATGTACTGACCGTTATTGTTAATGGTGATTTGTAAATGTAGTAGGTTGGACTGCATTGTATGTAGTCTTGAAATGGGGTCTGCTATGGCGAAGCAGGCGAAGTGGGCCTTTAAGTAAGACTATGGTGACTGCCTTTAATTCTTGGTGTGTGCATACAGTTTGGTCACTCGATGGTCCCTACAGTACCTCGTCTTTGCTTTGGACTTCATCGGCTGGTTGTCTGTGTTTGTTGTATGGGAATGTCAACTGTAGTCCCCTATGTGTATGACACGGTGTAATGCCTTTACCACGGCAGTGTAGCAATTCCACCGGGTTTGCAGTTATGGGTGCCATCTTAGTCACACAGCTTTGTCCATCCATGTGAATTGCCTACTATACACTGGTATAGGGCTGTACACATTTCACACCTGCATTTTGCATTCTCCGTATTATGGTTTTGCATTATTAGCGGAGAGTGGCGCGATGTGTACTTCTACGACATACCGCATCCCTCCCACGGAGCGGGACAAAGGATTGCCTCGCGAAACAACTTACCGGAGGCCAGATTCTACCACATACCCAGACTCCCCTTGATCGGGCAACAGTGGACAGTACCCATTACACATCCTTCGTATGCGTGTAAAGCTGGACTGTGATGCGGGACGAGCTTATTGGAATGGACCCGATACCCTGGGTATTTCTACTGTGCATGTGTGCTGCACCGGTTCAAGCGGACAGCTATCATCAATACGTGAACACGCCTTGCGTGCATATAATAATACCTGTGACGCGTGGTGATCGACAATGAGATCACGTGAGTGTCTGCAGGAAGCTAGCCATGGCATTCTCTGAACATAATTTTTGGGTCCTACAAATGGACACCCGCATGTGCGCATATGTCAAGTTAGGATGTTTGCTGGACTGTGTCCATCTGCCCAGTGCTTTTCACTGCTGGTGTATGTTCCCCAATGTGACGGATGTTAACTGTTTGACATACTCCATTCCACATACGACTGGTGCTACGCTAACCAGGTGATTTAGTACTGTGAACAAATGACATACATCCAAAGATGCTGGTTAGCAACTGCGCTTCATATAAACCTCAGACATCCCAATGGGACATATCCGGTCCCACTATATTTCCAATATAACACCACCGGAACGTAATGTTGCTTACCTATGCATTCATTTAACCATATTTGTGTCTTCATAGATTGGGAATGCCATAGTTTACATATCCCACGGACGTTATTATTGTGTGTGCCATTAGTATAAAGTTCCACGAGGTACGCGACATCTGTTCCGCTATGCACGGTAAAGCGAATGGTACCCTCAGTCTGTTGCTGGCAGATTGAGTGCTGTGTACGCATATGTTGGCACGACGGGTCCGCTTTGTATGTGGAATGTCAACCCTGTAGTCCCCTATGTGTATTTCCTGCCAATGTTATGCCCATCACCGGCTATGTCACGCAATTACCGAGGTTTGACAGTTGTAGGGTGCCATCCACTTTTTAGCCAATACGGGGTGTCCATCCATGACAATTGCCTACTGGACACTGAGTATAGGGCTGTACATTCATTCCACACCTACATTTAGCATTCTCCCGTATGGTTTGCATTATTAGCTGAGAGATAAGGGCAGGGTGCTACGACGCATCCCTCCCACGGGCGGAGAAAAGCGGATTGCCCGCGAAACAACACCGGAAAGCACAGAGTCCTACATACACCAGAATCCGCTTGACTGCAACAATTGACAGTACCCATTACACATCCGGTCATGTAATGCCGGGACTGTGATTAATGGGACGCAAAGTTCTATGGACTCGGTACCCACTCTGGGTATTTCTTGTGCATCTGTGCTGCATTGCGGACAGCTATCAGCAACATTAAAACACCTTTTGCGGTGCATATATGTGTACCTGTGACGACAATGAGTTCAGTTAGGGTGATTAAATATGCATTCCTGTCTTGTAGACAAATTTTGGGTCCTACAATGGACATCACCGTGCATATGTAAAGTGTAGAGCTTGGTCAGACCGTGTCCTTGTGAGCAGTGGGTTTCACTGATACTGTGTGTTCAGCAATCGGATGTCTGTTTGACTACCCATTCCACATGGTGCTACATAACCAGGTGATTTAGTACTGTGGACAAATGACATACATCCAAAGATGCTGGTTAGCAACCGCTTCATATAAACCAAGAGATTATCCAATGGACATATCCACACTGTATTTCCAATATAACACCACACCGAACACGTTGATTACCTATGTATTCATTTAACCACGTTGTCTTCATAGGTGGAATGCCATAGTTTACATATCCTACTCTTGACGCTTGTGTGTGTGCTATTAGTATGTGTTCCATAGGTCGCGACATCTGTTCCGCTTTCGTATCGGTAGCTGGGTGCTCCTCAGTCTGTTGCTGGCAGATTGAGTGCTGTGTACTGTGCGTTGGCACCCACGGTCCGGGCTTTGTATGTGGAATGTCAACTGTAGTCCCCATGTATTCTGTGTTATGCCTTACCGCCGCTATGTCATTTAACTGGTTTGCAGTTGTGGGTGCCATCCTGGTTATTACCGGTGTCCATCCACAGATAATTGCCTACTGGACACTAGTATAGGGCTGTACACACATTCCACACCTACATTTAGCATTCTTCGAGCATGGTTTGCATTATTAGCTGAGAGTAAGGCAGGTGCCACGCGACACATCCTCCCACGGGCGGAGAAAGGATTGCCTGCAACAACACCGAGCACAGAGTCTACATACCCAGAATCCCTTGACTGCAACAATTGATAGTACTCCATTACACATCCGGCCATGTGTGCTGGACTGTGATGTGGATCTAGTTCCCATGGACCCGTAAATTTGGTATTTCTGTGCATCTCTGTGCTGCATTACATGGACAGCTATCAGCAACATTAAACACGCTTTATGTGCATATGTGTACCTGTGTCGACAATGAGTTCAGTTAGGTGATGAAAGAAGGCGGCATTCCTGTCTTTAGACAAATTTTTGGGTCCTACAATGGACACCACTGTGCATATGTAAAGTGTAGAGCTTGTCGGACTGTGTCCTTGTGAGCAGTGGGTTTCACTGATACTGTGTGTTCAGCAATCGCGGATGTCTGTTGCACTACCCATTCCACATGGTGCTACATAACCAGGTGATTTAGTACTGTGGACAAATGACATACATCCAAAGATGCTGGTTAGCAACTGCTTCATATAAACCGCAGACATCCCAATGGGACATATCCGTCACTGTATTTCCAATATAACACCACCGTCACATGTTGAATACCTATGCATTCATTTAACCATGTTGTCTTCATAGGTGGGAATGCCATAGTTTACATATCCTACTTGACGTTGTGTGTGTGCCATTAGTATGTGTTCCACAGGTCGCACATCTGTTCCGCTGTATGGTAGCGGGTGCTCCTCAGTCTGTTGCTGGCAGATTGAGTGCTGTACGCCCGGTGTTGGCACGGTCCGGCTTTGTATGTGGAATGTCAACTGTAGTCCCTATGTGTATTTCCTGTGTTATGCCTTACCGCGGCTATGTCATTTACCCGGGTTTGCGGTTGTGGGTGGCATCTTGGGCATACGGTTGTCCATCCATGACAATTGCCTACTGGACACTAGTATAGGGCTGTACACATTCCACACCTACATTTAGCATTCTCCGGAGTATGGTTTGCATTATTAGCGGAGAGTAAGGCAGGTGCTACGCACACATCCCTCCCACGGGGCGGGAGAAGGGATTGCCTGCGAAACAACACCGAGCACAGAGTCTACATACCCAGAATCCCTTGACTGCAACAACTGACAGTACCCATTACACATCCGTCATGTGTGCGGGACTGTGATGTGGACGCAGTTCTATGGACCCGGTACCCTGGGTATTTCTGTGCATCTGTGCTGCATTACATGGACAGCTATCAGCAACATTAAACACGCTTGCGGTGCATATGTGTACCTGTGACGACAATGAGTTCAGGTGCATTGAAAGAAGGCATCTCTGATGTCAATTTTTGGGTCCGACAATGGACACCACTGTGCATATTTAAAGTGTAGAGCTTGTCGGACTGTGTCCTTGTGAGCAGTGGGTTTCACTGATGCTGTGTGTTCAGCAATGTGATGTGTGCTTGACTACCCATACTGTGTTGTGCTACAGGAACCATGTCTTCCGACACCAGAAACCAATGCTATACATCCAATGTTGCAGGTTAACAACCACTTTCATACCATACCCAGAGGTCACGATTGGGAGGTATTGCCACTTTATTATCGGAACAACACCCCAGACTGTGTACATCATGGGAACTTTAGGCCAGTCTTACCGGCCATTTCCAATTGTAATTAGCAGACACATGTCAATACATGTATGATAAGACATATTGTCATGCAGAAGTTGATCTATGTTATTTGGACATTGGCTTCTGCTTTTGGCATCCGTTGCTGTGAGTGTTGCCAGTTACCATACACATTGCTTGCTCAGAGGCAGACTACACAATTCTGCGCACTACTGTGGTCTCCTTTAAGGACCCTGAGCCAGTGGTCAATGGTACGGCAGCCACTGCATCAATCACATTTGCCATCTACCAGTACCTACAGGACTGCATGAGCCAGTCATTCACTTACCCAACTGTGGTTCACTGTACCAATGCCAAGCATCCAGTGTGGTGTACCCCAGCCATACACAAAATGTACAACACGAGGAGGTGGCTACTACAAGGTGGAGCAGACACCTTGTGAGGTGTGTGACACCCTTGGTCATCATATGTGTAGACTTACACACTGTCATGAAATAGTCCAGGGCACATTCCACAGATATACCTACATGGACCTGGCTAACAATCATACCACCTTCAGTTGCTATGCTGGACACCTGGGAGCTCAGTCCCACATATGCTCTGACTGGGTTCACATAGAGGTGGGGTTTACTCAACATACACACATTGCCAACATACAGGCTGACAAGTCCAGTGAGGACATCTCCACACCCTCCCCCACACATGAGGAGATGTGTGTACCAGTGGTTTGTGGTCACCAAATGTTCTGTGACACACAGGTGGGACATGCTCTCTCCAGGGTAGTGGACATAGCATCCATGAGACCAGCTGGTGACCCCGCTGTGTACTCCACTATCTCATTATGAATTGGACCCACAGTTAGGACAGCTATTTCTTTGCCTGTAGCACCCTGTTAGGACGCCCTGTTTGGTAGGCACCTGTTCCGCTATATGTGATCGACTTCACTGCATAGATAATCATCGACGCGGTGGTCCAACGACCCGACTTGTCCACATGTGTACAGTTATGTGCACCATGTCGTATGCAAACCTATATGGTTTGGACGGGTACATACTACATGCGGGATGTACACATTCTGCTGACACATTCACATGCAGCCATTTACATATCTGTACCTGCGGTGGGTTGGTGACATGTGGGTAATGATTTGCCCGCGTGGCATTGCCTAACACAAACATCTTACCACATTTCAGGTATGCACATTGTGTGTGGTTGTATAGCTGCACACGGATGCTAGCAGGTTTGGGTGCAGAGGTATACATGGGTGGGACTGACATGTACAATGAGGCTATTGTGTAGTACATCCAAATGCATGGGTTCTGCTTCTGGATATTACACTTCATCATACGCCATCCAGTGTATGCAACAGAGATGTTGCTGGGTGTGAGATATGTTGCTATGCACATGTTTGCCTGTGTTTGAGGTATCTTGCTTCCTTACTGTTGTTATGTCAACACAGCTACCCAGCTATGTACTGTCACTACTGCTTGTAACCATTATGGTTGGCACCTTTTCCAATGCCCATAGTGGGGCATGTTATGTGGAAACTTCGGAATTTGCAGGACTACACATACCCACGGCTAGTGCAGTTGACAGAACTTCACTTGTTTGCCATACTATAAGCTTATTCTGTAAGCATTTGGGTTCCTTATTTATGTTCTTATGCCATGTCTGTGTTTCATATAGTAATGTATATGTTTTATGCTACTATTACATGTATATTGCGGGAATTTTCTTGCCAGGGGATCGGAGGTCATTTTCCATTTTTCCGATTGTTGCAGGGACACAACTGTCCAATCAGGGACTGTCCATGGCACATTGGGACAGCAGGTAACCCTGGTGACCATGCCCATGTCGCTACTGGGGTTTCCACCTTTTCCAGTTTCCGATCTGGGATATTTCCGGGACTCACATCTGACTTTACAGGCCGACACATACAAACGGTCACTATATAGCATAGAACTTCACTTGTTTGCCTAAATATAAGCTTATTGTTGTGGCAATTTGTTTGCTTATTCTGTTTCTTGTGTCATTTAGGTATTTCTGTTACAGAAATAACCAATTCATGCTACCATTACATTAAATACGGTATATCATTGTGTCCTACAATCGTAGCACATCAGCCATTTCTAATACCTTTTCGGGACACAACTGGCCATGGAGAGACTGCCCCAACCAAAGTGGGACAGGTGGTGACCTTAATCGCTGCTCCTATGTCGGTGCGGGCGCTGACATGCGGCTGTACACCTTCTCTGAGTGTAAACACTGACGGTGCATTGCGGGACGAACGCGGTCTTATGCGTATCCTTTGCTCCTTGGACGGGTACACTTATGCCTTCGTGGCTTGTATTTGCTTCTCCGTTAATTTGGGACGGGTACTATGTTGCATACTGTACGTGCGTTTCATTCTGCACGGGACCTGGCTGCTGCCATTACTATTGTGGGCGGACCGTGGCTGTCAGCACATTAGGTTGCTCACCTCATGCCGGCTTAGACACGCCTCCAGATGCATCCTACCTGGGCTCGCTCACGTACACTACGCACGTGTCTGTGATTCCGGTGCACTCTCATTAATATGTATATGGCGCTACTGCGCCGGCTATTCACTGCACCGCCGGCGCAGGCCTTACGCCGGCCTTGCGCCGAGCTTCATGAATCCCGGGGCGTGTGAATATTATAGATAATAAATAATAAAATAAATAATTATTTCTATTTAATAATATAAAGATATGTATAAAAATGTAAATGAATATATAGGAATGTATAAAAACATTCTATAGATTTTATAAATGAAAGTGCTTACAATAGAATATCTATCTTTATAATAAAATGGTACAAAACTACATTTATGATAATATATGCACTTTCATATTTATATCATATGAATATATCACTTATAAAATAACAAACAAAAATTGTGTTTCTTTAATAAATCTAAAAGTTCCTAAAATATATATACTAAAATAAACATCTTGTTTGAAATATAGGTATTATGTTACATCTTCTAATATTTACAATCTTGGATTATAATATTAATAATAATATTCATGATTATTATAACTATCATGTAATGGAAATAGACAATATATATATATATATATATATATATATATATATATATATATATATAGGAAAAAACTCTTGTAAACATCTACAGCTATCAAAAGTGCACATACAATACAAATAAATAATTTATGTTCCATAAGTAACAACCTAAGGATAGTTCAATGTTTATATGGTTTAGCTAATAAAAATAAGAGAAAGGGTCAGAGAACATGTTTATGCCATAAACAAAGAAAATGAAAATAATGCTTTGGCTAAACATGTTATTACAGTAGGATCTAGACACAGTTTTAAATTCATGGCATTGGAAGTGATTGTAAAAACAGAGAGACTGGGTAATATCAGAAATTATACAGAAGAAAGAGAGAACAAATGGATAATAAGATTACAAGCCAATAGAGGACATAGCTTGAATGAGAAAATCTCACTCAAGCCATTTTTATTAGCTAAACCATATAAACATTGAACTATCCTTAGATTGTTACTTATGGAAAATAAATTATTTATTTGTATTGTACGTGCACTTTTGATAGCTGTAGATGTTTACAAGAGTGTTTTCCTATATATATATATATATATATATATATATATATATATATATATATATATATATATATATATATATATTTATATTGTCTATTTCCATTACATGATAGTTATAATAATCATGAATATTATTATTAATATTATAATCCAAGATTGTAAATATTAGAAGATATAACATAATACCTATATTTCAAACAAGATGTTTATTTTAGTATATATATTTTAGGAACTTTTAGATTTATTAAAGAAACACAATTTTTGTTTGTTATTTTATAAGTGATATATTCATATGATATAAATATGAAAGTGCATATATTATCATAAATGTAGTTTTGTACCATTTTACTATAAAGATAGATATTCTGTTGTAAGCACTTTCATTTATAAAATCCATAGAATGTTTTTATACATTCCTATATATTCATTTACATTTTTTATACATATCTTTATATTATTAAATAGAAATAATTATTTATTTTATTATTTATTATCTATAATATTCACACGATGTATATTTATATAATATCAAGAATTTTTCTTAGAATTTTAAAACAGTTGGTCACACAATACATAGGTAGGACGTTTTTGTTATATTAGGTTTATAAAGAGTTTCCCTTAGATGTATATGTATCTAATTGATGAAAACATAATTAATTGATAAATTATTTCATTTGATTGTTTAATGATTTGCCTTTAGTGGCTGGTTAGTAAGTGTATAGCTGTATATTTAAATGCAGTCAGGATATGTGTTTTTTGAAGTCTGAAGAAACGTTCTTCGTAACATGAAAGCGCTTACTGTTTTTTTTCATTCTACAATAAAATGTTGCCGTTAAGTTGTGGAGTGCTTCTTTTGTTTTTTAATTCACTAACAGAGACTTTATCTTGAGAAGCACCTAGCCCAGGACTGGTTTGTTTTATCTGAATTTCGTTTTTTGCTCTTACCAGAACTGGGACATGGCTACAGGCTCAAACAATGGTGTTGGAGAATTGTCAAGGAATGTAGAAGGTTCTTCTTCTATTTTTCATAAATTTTTAATTATGGACATAAATCCACTTTTGAAGTTAACTAAGAATGAATTAACTATTGATGGTTTAAGACAAATGAATACAACACGGAGCATGGAAGTGCTTCAGTTGACAAGGAAACTAGAGAATAGTTTCCATAAGTTAAAGAATACGCAATGGCGAAGGCAGCACATGGAGGAGTGCCTTAGCTTCAAAGTAGTGCCGAGAGGACTACGAATTTTAAAGATGCCAACATTCAGAAACACATATCCTGATTTGTTATGCAAATGGCAGAAATTGAATTTAGAAACCAGCTATGGCTATATTAAACTTTTAATAGAACAGTATAGATCTATTGAGGACATTCTAAGCCAAGAAATAAATAAACTAGAAGGTGAATTAAAGTTGCTATTAGAATATGCTGAAATGGAGACATTCCGTAAGGATTTGACTACCATGCTATCTATGCTGGATAATAAGTTGTTGCAGGACAAAAGAAAGAAACTTGAAAGGGACTATAATGATTTTAGGAGAGGGCAAGTCTTGTCTTGGCCGAGAGATTTTGTGAAAGGTGATAACAATGTTAAGAAATCAGCAATGAATATAACGCAAAGAGGGAACACCCATGCTCAAGCTACTTATGCTCAAGCTACATCTAACAGTGTTTTGCGTGTTTCGCGTAACATCCAGAGCGATGATCATCAGAATATGCTAGAGGGCTCTGTTGTCAACATGCCCCATGCGACGACGTCAATGGGAAGCACAATGGCTTGTGGAGAAGCCAGCAACTTGAGTATGGTGAAGGGATCTGTGATGGTGCACTCGGAGAAGGGAGAAGCGAACGCTGACCGAAGGTATGCACGAGAGGGAGCGAAATCTGACCAACAAAGTACACAAGAGGGAGTAAAAGAAAAGAGAATTACCAGCAATGGATGTGTTTCTTTTTCGGAAGATGTTTTACTTGAAGTAGAAGATCGACATTCTTTTCCGTTTCCAATAAGGCAAGTTGAACGATGGGCTTGGTCACCATCAAACAATGTGAAGAAACGGAAGAACTCAGAGGACACATACGAGTTCCAGAAAGAAGTTTTACGTCCAATACAGAAGGACTAACCATTAACATTTCCAGGTATGCATTAATTGAAAATGAGAAAGCATTATTAGATAAAGGTTTATCTTTCATACCTTCAAGATATGCTGATGTTACTGATATTGTGATTGACATAAAGATGTTTGTAAGGAATTTGGGTTTAAAATTAATGTTTGAGAATGATGAAAGAACTGTAGAGAATGTTTTTAAAAAACCTTCCACTTTTGTACCACAAGCTAATTCAATATTAGAAGCATTTGAGAAAGCATGTGAAAGGGATTTGTTAGAATATTACATGAAAGCGAAGTAAAAACCTGAATTTTATAATTTGAGTCATGGTGAAAATGAAGCCCTAAAAAAGTTACAGATTAATAATGAGATAGTTATCAGACAAGCAGACAAAGGAGGTTCTGTGGTAGTATTAGATAGATGTATGTATGTTGATAAAATGAATAGTTTACTAGGAGAAGCTGACACATACCAAGCTCTGAACAATGTGTCATTAGATAAAATAATTAAAGGTACACATGAGATGCTATATGATTTACTTCTTTGTAATGTGATAGATAATGATTTGTATGTATATTTTTTGGTTGAAGAACCAGTAATCCCCAGTTTCAGGGGGTTACCAAAAATACACAAAAGTCTAACCAATCCCCCCTTGAGACCGATAGTCTCTAGGAAGGGATGGGCTACGGAACCATTATCTATTTATCTAGAAAAACAATTCAGACCAGTAGTCAATGAAATTAAATCTATAATAAAAGATACAGAAGATTTCCTATATAGTTATGCGGATTATATTCATTCCATAGATGATATTTTAGTAACCTTGGATATAGCTTCTCTTTTTACATGTATACCCAATCAGGTAGGCATGGAATATGTTAGGCTTTTATTAATAGAAAAGAATGTCCCTAGAGATCTTATTATGAGATATATGATGTTATTAGAGATAGTTTTGGAGAATAATGTCTTCACATATGACAACAAATATTTTCTACAGAAGAAAGGTGTAGCAATGGGGACACCATGTGCAAACTCCTATGCGAACTTAGTTATGGCATACTGGGAGGGCACATATGTGTTAAGAGATGCTCCTTTTAAGGAGAACATAAAACTATATAAACATTTTGTGGTGATGTTTTCCTTGTATGGAATGGCACAGTGGAACAACTGAATGATTTTGTTTTATACATAAATGGCATGACAGATTTTTTAAGATTTGAACATACTTTTTCATCTAATCATATAGAGTTTTTAGATGTATGTATCAAAAAAGAGGGCAAAGAAATAGGTACAGATCTATACAGAAAATCTTGTTGGAGAAATAATTTACTACATAATAACAGCATGCATCCAAGACACATTTACCCCAATATAGTGAAAAGTCAGTCCCTAAGGATATCTAGGCTAGTGACTGATGATAATAGATATGATGAACAACAGAATATGTTGAAGAATAGTTTCTTAGAGAGGGGCTATGATAGACAGGATGTAAACACCATTATTTCAGAAAACATTGGATACAAGAAGGATAAAGGGAAACCCTTTTTATTCAGATATAACAGAAGTGAACAAATGATGAATAAGAAAAAATCTGACAATAAAATAAGTAGGTTAGTTATACCATATACAAACAAAAATAGCAGAATTAAAGAAATTATAAATAATAATTGGAGAATGTTAATGGTAGATGACAGAATCAGAGAATTGGCAGGAGATAGACCAAATGTTACCTATAAAAATATGAAGTCTCTAAAAAGACTACTTTGTTATGAAGACAATAGGAAAGAGTCAATACACTCACAAAGGAAGGGTACTTTTGCATGTAGATATTGCAATCAATGTAGTTATATGCTTAATGGGAATGAGTTTATCCACCCAGACAATGGAAGAAAGTTCACATTTGATAAATATGCTGACTGCAGATCTAGAGATTTGGTCTACATAGCCCAATGCCAATTATGTGCATCATTTTATGTGGGAAAAACAAATAGGACCCTAAGAGAAAGGGTCAGAGAACATGTTTATGCCATAAACAAAGAAAATGAAAATAATGCTTTGGCTAAACATGTTATTACAGTAGGATCTAGACACAGTTTTAAATTCAGGGCATTGGAAGTGATTGTAAAAACAGAGAGACTGGGTAATATCAGAAATTACACGAAAGACAGAATAAATGGATAATAAGATTACAAGCCAATAGAGGACATGGCTTGAATGAGAAAATCTCACTCAAGCCATTTTTATTAGCTAAACCATATAAACATTGAACTATCCTTAGGTTGTTAAATAAATTATTTATTTGTATTGTACGTGCACTTTTGATAGCTGTAGATGTTTAGAAGAGTTTTTTCCTATATATATATATATATATATATATATATATATATATATATATATATTTTTTTTTTATACTGTCTATTTCCATTACATGATAGTTATAATAATCATGAATATTATTATTAATATTATAATCCAAGATTGTAAATATTAGAAGATGTAGCATAATACCTATATTTCAAACAAGATGTTTATTTTAGTATATATATTTTAGGAACTTTTAGATTTATTAAAGAAACACAATTTTTGTTTGTTATTTTATAAGTGATATATTCATATGATATAAATATGAAAGTGCATATATTATCATAAATGTAGTTTTGTACCATTTTATTAAAAAGATAGATATTCTATTGTAAGCACTTTCATTTATAAAATCCATAGAATGTTTTTATACATTCCTATATATTCATTTACATTTTTTATACATATCTTTATATTATTAAATAGAAATAATTATTTATTTTATTATTTATTATCTATAATATTCACACGATGTATATTTATATAATATCAAGAATTTTTGTTAGAATTTTAAAACAGTTGGTCACACAATACATAGGTAGGACGTTTTTGTTATATTAGGTTTATAAAGAGTTTCCCTTAGATGTATATGTATCTAATTGATGAAAACATAATTAATTGATAAATTATTTCATTTGATTGTTTAATGATTTGCCTTTAGTGGCTGGTTAGTAAGTGTATAGATGTATATTTAAATGCAGTCAGGATATGTGTTTTTTGAAGTCTGAAGAAACGTTTTTCGTAACGTGAAAGCGCTTACTGTTTTTTTCATTCTACAATAAAGTGTTGCCGTTAAGCTGTGGAGTGCTTCTTTTGTTTTTTAATTCACTGCAGCATTGTTGTTAAATATGAAAAACGAGACAAGCAGTATTTCTTTGCAGATATCTATACCTCAGGGAATAAAAAGATGCAGCAGAGCTACAGTATAACGAGACACATCCATGCAGTGAAAATGTGCACAGAAGAGTAAGACGAAATACACAGACTGGCCATGTGCCACATCGTATGGGTCTTTGTTACTTCACACACTGCATGTCTGCATAAGTCGATATCTATGTATCTAGAGGCTATGCAGTACCTGCTAGTGCATCATGGGTAAGAAAAAGCAATATAGTGATGGTATCCACATATTTAGAAATCTATCATAAAAAAACGAACAGTGTGTGCCGAACAGTCACAGCCCTTAAGGCTAAACAACACACCTGATACACTTGTAATAGGTGACTCTATCGTCAGGCACACTGACGTCCCGCTCACCAGGCTGAACAAGGAGAAGGTCACGGTGAGCTGCCTGTCGGGCGCTAGGATCCGCCACATAACACAAGCACTCAGGTCACTCCAAGGCAAGTACAAATATGACTCAGTCATTGTCCATGCTGGTGTGAATGACCCGAAATGTACCTCCCTGGACTACATGAAAAGAGACATAGAGGAGCTCTCTGAGCATGTGGCCCAGGCCGGTATGACCCTGACCTTGAGTAGCATCTTACCCTCACCAAGAATGATGCCACAATATGAAGACAAGATGATCAATTTCAACAATTGGCTTAAGTATTGTTGTCTTTCAAAGGGGATTCAATGCCTGTCAGCCTGGGATGACATGCTCGACAAGCCACGATGCTTCACTAGGGACGGCTTGCACCTGTCACCCCTGGGCTTTTGGATATTGGCAAAGGCTCTTGCTACCCCCATAGTGCCTTTTTTAGGCAAGGCTCAAAAGACAAACCCACCTCCATAGGTATCACAAGGGATAAGAAACTAAGAGTAATGCTACTCAACGCCAGAAGTCTAAACCTCAAGATGCACGCACTCAAAACTCTCCTTAGCATGGAGAACATCGATATCTGTGCAGTAACAGAAACCTGGTTCAAGACTCCCGAGAGCACCCCAGCACTACCAGGTTATACCTCATACCATGCTTTTCGGCCCCAAAACTTGGACCGACCCACAAAAGGAGGGGGAGTATCAATATTCGTCAAAGATACCCACACCTCCAGGTTGGTGGCACAGCACGAAGCATCAGTGACTATCCATGTGCAACTAACAGTGGGTAAAACTGCCTTCCAGTTTATAGCCTACTACAGACCACCCTACCTAACCAAGGAACCCCACTCGGCCTTCCTGAGAACACTGGAAAATATGAAGGTATCTCCAAACATCATTATATTGGACGACTTCAACTACCCAAACATAGACTGGGAGCATTACTCTAGCTCGAACACCCTAGCCCAAAGGTTCCTAGAATTTATAAACTCAAATGCTATGGAACAACTTGTTACCACTCCCACAAGAGGGGAAAACATACTGGACCTGATCATCACCAACATGGGGACTCTATGCTCCAGACCAGAAGTGTATCCCTCACTGGTAAGATCAGACCATAAACTAATCTCACTGGATATTCACATCCCGACACCACCCCCTGCCCAGAAAACCACAGTGAAAAAATTCTCTAAAGCAAATTTTACACTCCTCAAAACCGAGGTGGAATCCTTCAAAGCCCCCAGGCCTGTGGAAAATACAGTCCAGACCGCAGAATCCTTTATAAACGCATTCTATGAACACCTTCAGGAATGCATGGATCATGTGATCCCAAATAAAACCAAGACCCAATCCTCCAAAGGCAGACGTCCTGTCTGGTGGACCCCAGCCATAAACAAACTATACAATAGAAGGAGGAAGCTACTAAATGACAGAGCAAAATTCCAAAAAGGGAAGGCATCTCTGATCAGTATTAGCAAAACAATACGGGCACTCATAAAATCGTCTAAGGCCAGCTTCGAGAGAAAAATTGCACAGGACACTAAGGATGATCACAAGGCTTTCTTTAGTTATGTTAGGAACCTGGGTGGTAATTCTCAGATATGCTCAGAATTAGTCCAAAATGACAAAAAATACACCGAACCCACAGACATTGCAAACATCCTAGCTGACAGGTTCAGCGCAAACTCCCCCCCCACCAAAAGGGCAAATATCTATCCCAGCAGAGTGCTGCCCCCCTGACTTCTCAGATGCTCAGGTAAGAGCCGCCCCCTCCAAAGCAAAAAACACAGCATCAATGGGACCAGACGGTGTCCCGGGCTGCATCCTACATGAACTCCAAGAAGAGCTAAACCCAAACGTAAAACTACTGTTCAATCTCAGCCTTACTACAAGATATGTACCCAAAGAGTGGTGTACAGCAACTGTGGTCCCTCTCCACAAAGGTGGTGCCTCAACAGATCCTGGAAACTATCGCCCCATAAGCCTGACTAGCTTGGTCTGCAAAGCTATGGAAAGGATCATCCTGGACCTGATAAATAAAGATATTGGGGACCTACAGACACTGGATCCTACCCAGTTCGGCTTTGTTAAGGGCAGATCCTGCCTCTTAAACCTGGTTGATTTCTTTGAAACAGTCACCAAGGCCATTGACGAGGGGAAGGTGGTCCACACAGCCTACCTGGACCTCGCAAAAGCCTTCGATACAATACCCCACTCGGGCATTATAGATAAGCTCACCAGCTTAAATATAAACCCCTATGTCACTAGATGGGTTGCAAACTGGCTCAAGGACAGAACCCACATGGTTAGAATTGCTGGAGCCATGTCAGACTCCAAACCAGTTACAAGTGACGTTCCCACAAGGCTCAGTCCTGGGACCTCTCTTGTTCGGTATATATTTCTCGGAGGTACAGGCCAACACGGAAGGACTGTGGCTGACCAAGTTCGCAGATGACTGCAAACTGGGTGCCATAATCGATTCTCCAGCCGACACAAGCATCCTCCAAAAGGGCCTCATAGAAACAGACAACTGGTTCCAGAGCCATGGCCTCAAGCTAAACGCCAAAAAGTGTATAGTCATCCCCTTTGGCAAAAGCAAAGTGCCCACAAATTACCACATAGGTGGTAATCCATTAAGTACAGAAGAAGTAATTAGGGACCTGGGGACCCAAGTTGATAGCAATCTCTCATTTGACAACCATGTGGCCAAAGTGGTTAGAAAAACATTTTATATAGCCCACCTAATCATGAAGGGATTCACATC
>NC_056725.1:1217356691-1217366691 GCF_019279795.1 Protopterus annectens
GTTCCACAGCATGCAGATCCTCTGAGACACATATCTGTCATGCCAACATGTCTTATTTATGTCACAAGCAAAAATTAAATTCTTCAAATTAGGGGGTTCTGATGCTGTTTTTTTTGCAGATGTGCAAAAGGTCCATCGGAGCTGGATCTGAGGATGCCTTGAAGCCAGGCATAAATCGCCTCTCAGTAAGTTGTAGAGACAGAGTACAGAGATAAGGCTTCAAGGCGGTTCATACAGGATAATGTGTTTATACCCTGGATTCTCTTGATAAGGAAGCTTTGTGTGCATTCCAACTGTTGCATATGTTTGGACAGGTGCATCCTGAAGGGGACATTAGACTCAATGATGGATCTGATAAGGGCTGAATAAAGTGGCACTATGACTTCCTTGGACCTGGATACCATAACCTTATTTATAAGTTGGGCAACATGGAATGATTTTCATATTACCTTGGCCACATGTTGGTCAAAGGCCATTACTGTCTGTACATATTCCCAGACCCCTGACTACCAGGTCATCTCGTAGGAGTGTGTTATCAATGGAGTAGTTAGCCTGGGTGCAGTTTTATTAGAAGACTTTTTAATGCATTTCTTGGCATTGAGTTTTAGTCCATGACTTTGGTACCAGTCATTTGTCTGTGTTTGACCTTCTTGTAAGATTTTTGTGTCATGAGGGAATCTATGATAGTTCCCAGTTTGCAATCATCTGTGAACCTGGTCAGTCAAAAGCCCTTGACATTATCTTTACCTCCAAGAAGAAGATTCCAAATGTGAGCAGGTCCAGCACAGAACCCTGAAGTACCATGCTGGTAACCGGTGTCTTAGCTGTGGTGGTATCACCATTCCTGATTTTCTGGGCCCAGTCTGTGAGCCAACAGACAATCCAGCAAGTTATGTAAGGGTTTATGCTCAGTTCAGAGTTTGTCAACTACACCCAAGTGGGTTATTGCATCAAACACCTTATCCATGTCCAGTTAAGCATTATGCACCATTTCCCCTCATCCATTGCTTTGGTGGCCTTCTCAAAGAAGTCCTCTAGGTTTAGAAGGCATGAGATACTCTTGACAAAGCCATACTAGGATGGGTCCAGTGTCTGAAGGTTGCCTATGTCTTTGCTGATTATTTCTATGGTAATTTGTTCCATGGCTTTACATATTAGACTTGTCAGACTAATAGATCATAGTTTCTGAGGTCGGTTGATATCCTCCCTTGCAAAGTAAAATAACCATTGCAGTCCTCCATTCTCATGGTACAAAGCTTGTTTTGAGACTATAGTTGAAAAGTGACTCAAGCGATCCTGATAGGTCCTGTTTCAAGCTATGTAGGAGGCACAGCTGGATATTGTTGAGTCCCATTGAGGCTGTATTTTTGGCCTTAGCGAGCGCTGCCTGGACCTGCTTCATGTTAATAGTTGGGAGGTTATGCTACTAGCTATGTCGAGCTATGTCAGCCTGCTCAGTGAAGGTGACACCACTGACCACCAGTTTGGTACACTGATGTGTGTTGCCTTTGAGGTTTTAGACATAGCTGTATAGGCTTTGTGGTTGTCTTTAGCCTGTGAGGCTATCCTAATCTTGTAATTGGTCTTGTTGGACTTAATTAGTCCTCTTAGTTTCCTTTTTAGTTTAATTAGAGAACTGCTACCATTATGGGAGTTGATCTTCCTGATTTTAGCCATGACATTTCCTTTTGACATATACCCTATTAAGGTTAGGATTCCACCAGTGTGGTTTATTTTTTTTTTACTTTGCTTTGGGCTTACTTGTAGTAGGTGCACCAGCTTGTATACTGCCATATACATGGCTTGACAGAGTCACTGTGAAGAATTCTGCATAGGTTGCTGTGAACCTGGTTTGAGAGGACCATTGCATTTTGAAACACTATTGCTTAATAGGATGTAGTTTGCTTCAGAATAGTTCCTAACTGTTACAGGATTTGCTGGGGTTACTGGGATGATATTTATTTCAAAGAAGAATGCTTTGTGGTCCGACGTCACCAGTGAGAACATGACAAGGGGGAGCAGCACTCTACCATATTGTTGAGTACCAGGTCCAGTATATTTGAACCTCTGGTGGATACATGCACTATCTAGCTAAGGGTATTAGTGTTAATAAAATCCAGGGATCATTGTGCTGTGAGTCTGAGGCAGTGTATGTTTCCCAGTGTATAGAGGGGCAGTTAAAGTCTCCCATGAATAGGAAATTCAGTTTAATGGTGAGTGTGTCTAGTAGGTATGAGCTATGAGATTCTAGGGACATAGAAAGTGACCTATAGCTTGCTAGGATATGGTATGGAACTTTTGTTTGTGGTGATTTGCACATGGATAAATTCCAGGGCATTGTCCTGTTTAGCCAATGTAGTTTTGTGCTTGTTGCTAATATTGATTGAGACTCCACCTTTTGTTACTGTCTATGCAGGTGATGTTCTAAATGTGTGGAAAGCACTGAAGCCTTGCACTGCCAAAGTACTTTCTGTAAATTTAAACCAGGTCTTGGTAATGGCACAGATGTCTATGTTCTTCAGAGTGACGAGAGCTTTTGGGGTGTAGAGTTCCCCTTTTAGGGTCTGAGGATTGAGCAGCAACACCTTTAGGTTTATTTGAGTTTTATTTGCCATGTTGGTAGGCTTGTCAGATTGTCATTGCCTAAAAAAGGCTATAAGATGGGTGGATAAAGTTTTAGCTGATATTCTGAAGCCTAAGAGAGCAGTGCAGAACACCCTTTGCAAAACACTGTGGTTTGTTAATTATGTCTTGCCATGCTGACAAATACTGAATCCCCCGGAAAGACACCAAAAACTAAGCCAATTATTGAAATAAATCATCTTTTGTTCATACTGTGGCACCATCATTGGTGAAGGTAAAATGCTGCTCAGTGCAAGGCACATACCTGCGTGAGATACAAGTTCAGAGACAATCAACATCTATCAACAATGTCTCTCTTCATATAGCCTAGGGAAGTACGTCTCAGGTCATTAACTCTCACATGAACTACCTGTGGTTTAGTGACTTGAGTGAGTGCATTGTGTGTGTGTGTGTGTGTGTGTGTGTGTGTGTGTGTGTGTGTGTGTGTGTGTGTGTGTGTGTGTGTGTGTGTGTGTGTGTGTGTGTGTGAGTCTTTACATATGTGTATGTCCAAATGAATGTTTGCATGTACAGATGTGTGCATATGTGAGCATATATGTATCTGTATGTGTGTGTATCTGTGTATGTGTGGGTGAGTGAGTATGTGTCTGTGTTTTGCACATATTCTGGAAAGGAGAACTTAGCATTGCTGTATTTATATGGCTGAAGCTGTGATGGTTTGCTTTGCAATTTATCAGATGAAAAAGACTTAATAACAAAATCCATCCTTCCACTCATCTATCCTTCTACCCACCTGTCCATCCATTCACAATCCCTTTTTCCATTTTTGCAGACGGAGTTAGGGTGCCACTTTAATAGTGCCAACCATCTAGAGCCAATGTTCACACCACCTGGTGGACAGTCCTGCTTCAGTTGTTCTTTCATACCACACACACACACACACACACACACACACACACACACACACACACACACACACACACACACCTCCATCTACAGTTAATTAGGAGTGCCCAGTCCACCTACCGCATGTCTTTGGAATGTCAGAAGAAACCAGAGCAGATGGAAAAAACTCAAGTGAACACAGAGAGGACATGCAGACTCAGCACAGAAGGCACCCAACCTGAAAAAAGTACTACTTGCTCTGACATACTGTGCTTTTCAGGCTGAGAATGGAGAGTCTGTGAACCTTGCTTTGCACTTCATAACAAGGGTTAGTTGTCATTCAGTATTTTAAAAGAATTATGAAAAGGAATTGGCATCATAGTGCTATTCTGTCTGGAACTGAGATGTGACATTATGCTTTTCTTTTTATGACTTGAAACAGATCCTGGTAATTGAGCACTACTCTTGGGTGATAAATGTTATATATGCAAACTATACTTTGACCGAAGCTGTGGCATGGGAGGGCAGAAAAAATGGCTTTTATTTATGGATTGCAACTGCAGCTTAATGTCTTTCTTTCCACTTCTAGCTTTGAAGAGCTGCATTTTGATAGCTGTCTTGACTAGTGGGTGCTAAGTCTCTTCCACTGAGAGGTTATAATGCTGACACAAGCTTCATAGAGGCATAATTTGACTATGTAAAGAATATATGCTGACCTATTTTTAGATGGGCTTTACCCTAAATTAACAGAGCAATGTTTTTTGAATTTCATCTGAGCTGGTTCTTAACACTCAGAAGTAGGCATGAAGTTATACAATAATTCTAGAAAGGATGGAGGAGAAACACAGTCACTCATGCACCACATTTGCAAGCTGCATGCAAGTTAGAGGTATATCTATTTACCTAAAAGCGTGCCCTTGGGATGCAGGGAGACACTGGAACATCCAATGAAAACACCCACAGACATGGGAAAGTCATTCATAAGGATTTCCCAGTTAGCTAGACCAGAGAATCAAGTACCACCTGTTAAGGATATGTCAGCTTAAAACTGGACCTTAAAATCAAATACTGGTTAGAAGGGATCATTTTAAGACATACCCATGTCCTAGTCAAAATAACAGCATTCCACTACATGGCAGCAGTATACACCTGAAGAAGAAATTAAACAAGAATTGTTGTACAGTGTTGACATAATCATAGTGGATGGATGCGGTGGTGCAGCAGTTAGCATTGCCGCCTCACAGCAAGAGGCTCTCCGGTTCGATCCTCGGGGTGCCTTCTGTGCGGAGCTTGCATGTCCTCCCTGTGGTTGCGTGGGTTTCCTGTGGGTGCCCCGGTTTCCTCTCACATCCCAATGACATGCTGTAGGTGGATTGGACACTCTAAATTGGCCCTAGGTGTGGGTGCGTGTGTGCCTTCCGTGGAAGGTTGGGCACTGGGCTGGAAACTCATCACCGTAAAACTCCACTGCCAATCATGAGTAGACAGGTGATCCACTGTGGCAACCCCTAACCAGGAAAAGGCCAAAAGAAGAAGTTGAGATAATCATAGTGGAAGTAAAACGTGGTTTCCCTCATTGCTATAGCAATGGGTATCAATGTTCATAACACAAATTTTAACCAATGTGCAGCATCAGTGGTGCAATATGTAACACACTCGCCTCTGGTGCAGAAGGCTGTGGGTTCTTTTCCCACAGCATGTAGATTGATAGCTGACACTGCAGTGCAGCATAAGGGTGCTGCTTTACATCTGTGTGTGTTGTCCTTCAGATGAGATGTTCCATCAAAGCCCCATCTGCTTGTGTTGGTGGTAACTCATGTGAATGAAAAGGATCCCACAGCACCTGTTAAAAAGAGTAGGGATCATTTATTTATGTACAAAAAGAACTCTTATTTACAAAATATTTACATATTTACAAATACAAATGTACAAATATATAGATATTACAATTGTGTTTATACATATTCATAATTTCCTTTACACTCATACTAAATGTTCAATATGTGCAATGTGCAATAGTGCATCTCTTTGCATGCACTTTTGTCAAAACCTGGAATTCACTCTCAAGCCAAATTACTTCTACCACCTCTATTACCCATTTAAAAAAAACTCCTGAAAACCCACTATGAAAACAACTGTCTTTGTTCATGCTACACCCCTGGCTAATCCACCCCACTGCACTGTTGCAAGGACTCCATTAGGGATCACCTGTTTCCCCTGGTATACTTGTTTATCCACTGATATGTACCTTTCATATTCAATGACATATACTGTATAGAACAAATACCTATCTTCTAGTAAAAAAAAAATGTGATTTTTTTTTTGTATTTTTCAGTCATTATCATGCATAATGTACTATATGAATTTCCTTACAACAAGAACTTGTTAATAACTACTGTATATATACTCATATGTATTTTTTTCATGGGTTCCCATATGTATTCTTATATATTTGCTTATATGCTTGCTTATATTTTCTCTCATATATGTACTGTTGTATGGAGCTTTTCTCCCCGAGCCTCCACTGAAAATGGACCTGTATCCATTCAGACTTTCCCGGTTAACAAATGTAAAATAAAATAAAATAAATAAAAAAATAAAATGTTCATCCCTATTAGACCCCCACTCATTTTTTCATAACCCCCATTTGATTATACTTAACATTGTTGCTAAAATCCATTTACTATTAAACATAATTTCATTTATTCTTTCATTCCATATAACATAAAATAACTTTTTGTCTGTTCATTTAACATATTAGTTGCTTCTATTCCTATAATATCCATATTTAATCATATCCATGTTTATTTTATCCACTTTTATATCTTTAAAAAAATTTCTTTACATACTATTCCCCATAACTTTTCCAGAGTTTTTTCTTAACAACATAAACACATTTTAGCACTTTTCTTTTTATATGACATATTTACTTTTACTAGCAATTTATTTATTACCAGTTTCCACAAAAAAATCCTGACATTATACTTTCCGATTACACCATTTGCTTCTTATTTTTATAGCTTTAGTTTTATTTAATCTGTTATATGTTCCCATGGTTTTAAATAGTAATGTTTTATCATTGCATCCTTATAACATACTTTTCTAGCTTTTTCTATATCATAATTTTTTTTTTATTTTTCACAAACGTATTTTTTCTTGGTAATGTTTTATTTCTTCATTTATACATTATGTTTTCTCTTTTATTCTTTTTTACCATATCCCAAAATTTATCATTCTTATGTTTATACAATTTTACTACTAAGTTCTCATCTTTTTCATGTATCCACTTTAACATAAATATGATGAAGAAGCATATACCACTGGGTTAATTAACACTAAATCTCATCCCTCTTTATTTATATACAAAACTCCTCCTTTTACTGGTTTTAATCTAGAATTGTACATAAATAAAAAATATCTGAAATAATTCCTTTTCAAATACTGTTAACAACATAAATATACTTGATCAGTATGCTATTTTCCCAACAGTACTGAATTTGTCAAATAAGCTTTTTTCTAAATTATCATTTATATGTTCATTTTAATTCCCAAGTTTTATTCCTAACACAGAAATTTAATTCATTGTAAAATATATACCCTCATCTTTACTACATCACCTAAATATTTGCTTTCCTTTGCCTATGTTTATATTTTCTTTAATTTCCTTCATGTCAACATGAAATTTCTTTTTGGTTTCCCTGTTAAATGCCTTATTCATGTAAAGATTATATGGGTTATAGTTCTTTTTTCATATTCTCCAAGAAAATTTTCCATTGAAAAAAACAGTCTCAAATGTAATGACAGAATGTTTCTTTGTTAATAATAATAAATGCTTTTATTTCATGCACTTTTACACCCAACTGAGCTAATAAATTGTCCCACACTTTACTCCTGTCCATTTCTTTGTCTTCTTTACTTTGAATCCTTACCAAGTACTTCTGTTTTTCATTTTCTTCTGCCTTCTTTCTTGCTACTCCACTTTTGCCATCTTTTACTTTCTCTGCGTATGTTTTCTTTTCCATCTTACCACTAGTCTTCAGGATTGTTTCTGAGTCCTTCTTGTGAATTTTCTCCATAATATCCCTCCAGGAAACACTTTTAAAATCAATAAAATTCAAAGATACAAAATACAAAAATAACAAAAGGACATTCATGTCAGACTGTTTTCAAGACATTCGCCATAAATGTTTTACATGATTTTACTGACAGAATATATATATATATATATATATATATATATATATATATATATATATATATATATATATATATATATATATGTGTTTATGTGTGAATTTGTGTGTGTACACATATATGTTTATAATGAATAATTGATGGTGAGTTTGACTGAAACTCTTCAGCGATTACCAATAATCAACACCGAAATAATTGAAGAAAAAGTAATTGCTTTGCATCCACACACCTTGACTTGAGGGTTCTGCTCCCACTCCACTGGAAGTAAAATATACTAACTCCAGGTTTGCACAAAGTTAAAGAAAGGACAGAAACCTTTGAATTATGTAATGGTTGATCTAATGAACTTCAACTGTTACATAATTCAACAAACTGTACCACCGACCAATAACAGCATTTCAGCATGCAATAACATGCATGCAGTGATAACTCATATAGCACTCATATACATATATATATATATATATATATATATATATATATATATATATATATATATATATATATATATATATATATACACACACACATACATACATACATACATGCATATGCTCTTCTGTTTGTGGGATATGCTGCTTGTGAGAATGGTATTTCCGATTACTTTCAGTTTGGTTAACAAAAGTAAGTGGGTTTGTGATAGGGCTGTGACTTTGTGTGCAATTGTGGTTGAGGGTTAGGATAAGAGTTACAGTGAGGCTAGATTTAATATTGTGTGTGTTTGTGTGTAGGTTGTCACTAGGATAATGGCTAGTAGGGTTTTATAAGCCTAGCAGTGCACCTCAACCCAATTTATCCCCAAAGTACCTTGGATGTCTATTAGAAAGGAGGGTATGTTTGTAAGGTGAGAACTAAGGAATATGTGGAACAGGAGAATGTTAATTGGTGAACATTTTACTTACTGACAGACTCTGTCCATCATAGACGTGGGAGCCAGACCAGTGGTAAATTTGTGATTTTCCCATCCAATGTTTAAGGTTTTGTTTGAATACTGTCAAGGATGAACTTTGATTCACATGGATGGAGAGCCTATTCCAAAATACATGGATCCATTGAGTCACATATCTGTCCCTCCAGCATGTTCTATTTATATCACAAGTGAAGGTCAAATCCTTGACTCTAGTGTTTTTAGTGCTGTTTGTTCTGTGGATGGCCAAGAGATCCATCAGGATTTGATCTGAAGATGCTTTATAAGCTAGGCATGGATTGCTTCTCTGCAGGCTGTAGGACAGTGAGTACAGAGACACGACCTTTAGGCGATGCATGTAAATATTTTTAGGTGAAAATCAGTGTGTTCAAAGATTAAAAAAATGCACCTATTAGAACCCCCCAAAATTGTTATAAATGTAAACAGAGTTGCTCTTAGGAAAAACAGGTGATGTATTTAGTATCAAAAATAATTTAATTTTTATTTTTCAGAAATCATTTCATAATTCACCCTAAATGCATGTTTGTACAAGAAAGCATTAAATGAAGAGAGAATAATTATCACTAATTTATGAATATGGCAGTGCTGTTTTATTAGCATAATGTAACACAATTGGTGACAGCAAGCTTCATGAGCTTTACAGTGTAGTAATTAAATGAATACTGTTTACTTTTCGGCTGCTTTTCTCTTTGTTTGGTGGATCCAGTTTCTTGTCTCTCATTGGCTGAAAGCTTTTTGTTATACCCACAATTATTTATCTGGTTTGGTTGATATGCCCACTCTCTTATGCTGGTTTCACAATTGGAAAATGTATTACAGTATAAAAGTATCAGTACTGACAATATCCTTACTTTTAACTGCATTCTTTAGAAATGTGGTGAACTGGCCCTTTTACTATAGTACGGTATAATCCCCATAGCCTCATATTATACACTTTTTTAAATGTTTCTGTTTTAATAACTTTGTCAACTAAATTGCTGAATTTGGAGATTAAGTTGAACTGCCAAACTTAGTAACTTCTGTCATTATTTGAATACTTTACTTCATATGGCTAAGCTGCAGTATTGGATATTTTGGGAGACTTTTACCATAGAATGCAACTTATTTGATCTGCTTGTCTGAATATCTGCCTAGATGCTTTTGCTGACATGCAGTCCTGTCCCTTTTGGCTGTTAAGTCTTTTCTCACAATCACAAAGTAAGGCTGTACTAACTACTGTTTGGAATCCACATTTTCAGATGAACTACCTTCATTTAAAAGAACTGTGACTTCAAAGTTTGGTATAGTGACCCAAATTTCTCTTTTATATTGGGATCGTTCCTTATATAACCAACTTCCAGTTTAGATGACATATCTGATCAAAGTATGCATAAATATTTCATGTATTTGGTTCTTGATGGTCGGCATACT